>NC_079435.1:63336000-63361000 GCF_903798145.1 Danio aesculapii | reverse complement strand
CTCCATTATGATTAAACTCTATATTAAACTATAATCTCAACGTTGTGTATCCTGTGATGTGACTATTGTGGATGCACACGTTGCGATGTCCATGCTGAAACCATATATTGTGCAGCCCTAACTTGAATATAGCTTTGTCTTCTTTTCTGTCTTCAGCCAAAAACTTGCTCACATTATGAGTGCTGAGAGTGTGAGCATCATCAAAATCTATTTCACACTGAAATAAAAACACTAATATAAATGGATAGTTGCGTGTTTTATATGCTATGCTGCAATAAATTTGAACGTCGTTGTTATTATTTGCCATGTATACGTGAAAATTTACTTGAAAGTTCTGGAAAAGTCTTGGAATTTTTGTGAAGTTAATTTAGAAACATATTTGGAGAGGATCACGTGCTCATGATGGTTCACAGCTGTTCCAGCATCAGCTCATGACTAATTATCCTATCAGACGATTCTTAACTCACTATACATAACCAGAGGTTTCTCATCTCAATATCTTCGTCTCGAAGAACCCCCCCCCACCCCCCCCCCCCCCCAGCCTTCCCCACCCAACCCTACTTTCCCTCCTTTCAAACGGGCGACACGGTGGCCAGTGATTAGCACTGTTGCCTTACAGCAAGAATGCCCCTGGTTTAAATTCCCTTCCAAACCAGGCGACATTTCTGTGCGGAGTTTTGCTCGTTCTCCCCGTGCTTGCGTGGGTTTTCCCCGGGTCCTCCAGATTCCTCCCACAGTTCAAAACAAGCACCCTAAACAATTAATCCAGAATATTTTTAGCCAAGCTCTGAGTACTCCTTCTCAGCATCCATATCTGACACCTAGCTACAATAAGCAAAGGGGGAGTCATCGAGATCTACCTGAGCTCAAACTCCCCTCTCGCCCTGCAACGGGAGGGAGCCCAGGGCTTGAGGATCTTATAAGCTCAGGGCTCTCTCCCGGGACAGCACGCCAAACAAGCTTTATTATCAATCATCAGCTAGTGGGAACTCTTGAAGTTGTAAAAATGTGTATGAACCCACATATACACTATCCAATCACACCGTAGCAACAATATAGTGCAGCCTAGCAACCGTACAGCAACATTACGAATGCTTATCGCAGTTCCACAACACAATACTCTGTTGAAAGCATTGTAGCTCTTCAGGTGTGTGTGTGTGGTGATTGTTGTTTCACACACTTTGAGAGTGTAGTGTGGTGACGTACTGCACTGTGGTCATGTGACTGTGTTTGTGCTGTAGGTGGCGCTCTGGGGCATGTGACCTCCAACACGCCCTCCGTCATCTCCATGGCACCTGCCATCGCTACACCTGCACCCGCCGTGACCTCACAGACCCCGAGCTCCTCCGCCACCGCTGGTAAACAGGAACTACGGGCTGCCATTTCCTCTGCTGCCACGCTTACACAGGGGGCGGGGCCGCTGATCGTGACGGGTGCAGGACTGGGCGGAGCCAATCTGACTGCAGTCGCTACGAGTTTAAACCCCACCATCATCACACCGTCACAGCTGACGCAAGGGTGAGTGTGTGCGTGCGTGTGCGTGTGTGTGCGTGTGTGTGTGTATTTTCTGTGTGCACATGAGGGCGCTGCTGGCTCTGACTCCTGCTCTGGGAAACACACACTAATGAATTTAATCTGCAGTTTTGTGATGATCTGATATTTTTTAGTCACATGATGTGACGTGGGGAAGCTCCGCCCACAGGGAAGTATGATAGGTTATCAGGTTCATTGTAATGAAGTTATATATTTGTTTGTGTGTGTGTTTGCGCGCTCACAGGGGGGCGCTGCTGAGCCTGACTCCTGCTCTGGGAAACACACTGAGTCCGGCGCTGATGAACAATAATGCACTGGCCACCATTCAGGGTACGAGAGTGTGTCTGTGTGTCGCATTAGCATGATCCTACATTATAATAACACACACAATAATCATATAGTGCTGTAGTGTTTATGTACATTAACTCAGTGTGTGTGTGTGTGTGTGTGTGTGTGTGTGTGTGTGTGTGTTTGCAGCTCTTACAGGAGGTGCTTTTCCCCTGACGTCCATTGACGGAAACACCAGCCTGCTATTCGCCAACACCTGTGCAGCAAACCCTGCCCCCAGCCTGGTGACCACGCCCTTTTTCCTTAATCCATCCGGCCTCTCTTTGCTGCCGGCTAATTTCCTGTCGGCGGGCGGGGCTGGAGGCGGAGCTCTCAACCTGCACCTGACCAGTGACGTGCAGCAGAATCTTGTTGCCACGGCGACTAAGGGCGTGGCCCTGGCCTCGAAGGCTCAATGAGCGAGTGCGGCTCCGCCCCAATCATGTTGCTGTTACCAAAAACACTGTGAGCGCAGGGCTGACGCCGCCGCCGCCGGGCAGGACTCTGCTCTCCATCTCAGACTAACACCTGAATTAACCAAATACGAGACTCCTTTTCCACCGCCGCTGATCTTTACCAGAGAATATTTGAGCTAACAGAGTTTATATTGACTTTCTACGAGGGTTTGTGTTTTTATTAGCGGCTCTGAGACGGGCCGAGTGCAGATTTATAACCAAAAGTGTGTCAGATGTTCAGCTGGAGGGTCTGCAGGAGGAGTGTGTGCTCCACGACACTTTATAAAGACGGTTAGAAGCTTTACCTTACTGAGGAATCATGCGGCAGGACACACTACTGTCCCCACAACGCTTCCTCATCTACACCTGTGTGTGTGTGTGTGTGTGTGTGTGTGTGTGTGAATATCCGCAGGTCTGTCCGCTGTCAGTGTCTGATCTGTTCGTTTCTGTCAGGTTTTTCTCTCCTCACACTCAGCATTAGTGTTCACTACTGTTTCTAAAGCCAAAGATGTGTGTGTGTGTGTGTGTGTGTGTGTGTGTGTGTGTGCTGCTCTGCTGTTCTCCTCAATCATCTGTTCTGACACACACAATGTTAAAGTGTGTATATATATAGAAGTGTGTGTGAAGAGTTTTATTCAGTGAGTCCCAAAGCAGAACTCCTGTTCAGGATGAAAACCAAAGATTGTGTCCTCTTCCTCCTCCTCCTCTTCCTCCTCCTCCTCTGCTTCCCTTCGTCTGACTGATCTTATGAAGTCGTTCGTTCTGTGTGACCCAGAGGGAGCTTCTAGTGTTGATGGAGGAATGATGAAGTGTGTGTGTGTGTGTCATGCAGAAGAGCTGTTCTCTCTCTCACACACACACACTGACAGAGCGACACTGCTGCAGTTCAGATGGTGTGTGTGTGTGTGTGTGTGTGTGTGTGTGTGTGTGTTCTGTCATTACTGTAGCTATAGAGTTGATTAAATGTTTTTCTCACACTGTTTCTCAAACTGATCTCCGTCTTCATTAGACTGTGTGTTCCCTCGGTGAGCTCCGGCTCTGCTTCTGTTCTGAGGACGATCTCTGGCTTTAACTTTGGTTTTTATTTAGTATTGTTGGTTTAAAACAGAATCTGTCATGTTTGCTCAATCCCACATACTGTAAAACATCAGGAAAAGTAACCTTGCTTACATGCACAGGACCATCAGTTAACCTGGGAACTTGGTTATTGGCAAACATCAGAACGTGTGGATCATTTTGATCGTGGAACTTGATGTCAGGAACATTGGAACATAACATAACATAACAGGACAACAGACAACAGCAGTACATCATCACAAAGGAAAGAAACACTCGAGTAAATTCAGGATGTGAGCATTTACAGTTCCCCGGATGTTTACAAAGTGACTTAAATCTGTTCCATGTTAGCCAACAGTGCTGGGTCCAAAAGTAATATATATTCCAATCTGACCGATTTTAATCTTAATAATAATAAAAATATCAACACATGCTTTCACATTCCTAATCTGACTGTATGTGCTGTTATTTTTGTTTAGTTTTAAAGGTAGTTCACCCAAAAATGAAGATTTACTCACTGTTTACTCTTCCTCAAGTTACAGGCAGGTGTTTCTGCTTCGGAGTTTCTTTATTCTGTTGAACACTAAAGAGAAAACACTAAAGCTGAAAACCTGTAACCGTCTCTAGTGTTCAACACAATAAAGGAACTCAAACAAGTAAAGGGCAAGTAAATTCTAGGTTTTGGGTGAAATATCCCTTTAATAATGGACTTTCTACATTTTTTCCCCAACACTGTTACTCAATCATGTCTCCTCCACATTATCTCCTCCACACTGGGATCTCTGTCTGGCGGGCCACGACGGAGCACACCTCGTACGGGCCGCTGACAGGATTGCAGTCGCGCTTCAGCTTCAGGCAGAGGAAGCAGAACTCAACCTTACAGCGTTTGCACAGCAGGTTCTTACAGGCGAACCCGTTATGTTCCAGCAGGAGTCCACAGGTGGGACATGCGCGGATCGCAGGACACTCCACATTGTGCACATACGGCAGCCGCATGTTCTGACACTGCTCCAGCTTGTGGATGTCGGGATGGACGCAGTCTTCATAGCTGCAGCGGAGAGAGTGACCGGCCGACCCTTTCCACTCGCGCAGACACTGCCAGCAAAACTGGTAGGTCCTCTGCTTTACCGCGGTACAGATGGTGCACTTCACACACAGGTTACTCAAGTCTGCTCGCTCCACGTAGGACTCACAGCTCGGACACTTGCAGAGAGACAGACCAGAAGAGGTCACGAACTGTGCAATTAATTAGATGAATGTAATTCCAATATTTATTCAGACTCACGGATTTGAACTCGCAGTACTCGACGGCCGCCAGAAGAGCCATGTTCTCCTCGAAATGTACCTGTTCTGCGTCACTGAGCACAGCCAGCTTGCGCACCTCCAGGTACGGCCACTCGGCACCGCATTTCTGTGTCCCATGAGTGATTGCAGGACAATGAAATTTATACTGACCCTGTTAGAAAGAACAGAATAGAGCAGATATGCTTACAGACACAGCTCGAGGGGCAGGAGTAGTGTTGTGCTTATCTAGACTGAAAGTAAAAGCTTCTCAATGCTGACCTCTGCCTCTGTTGAGGACTTTCAGGAATGTTTATGATTTTGTAAGAAGACATGAAGAAACCTCTGCATGAACTGCCACCCTAACATGGTGGAGGTTTGAGTACCTGAGTGATCCTAGGAGCCATGTTGTCAGGGGCTAAATATCCCTGGTAGGGTCTCCCAAGGCAAAAATGTACTAGGTGACAGGTCAGACCAAGTGCGGATCAAAAAGCCCTTATGAATGAGACAAAATCTTAGACCCTGACATCTCTCAGGACCCTAGAGCCAGGCCTGGGGTTGGGGCATTCATGCGAGCAGCTGGTGGCCGGATTGTAATCCATGGAAGGACCATCCACCTGCAGGAGGAGGTAAGGGGCAGGGGCGGTGGTCAAAGGTCAGGATCCATAGATACAGAAACTAGCTCTTGGGGTTTGGAATGTTACCTCACTGGGAAGGAGCCTGAGCTCCTGACCCTGAGTTTGGACTCTGCAACTCAACCTTTTGCTTTTACTCTGGAGTTGCCCAAGGTGAGTGCTTTGGGCGGGGTACTGGAAGGTACTTAAACTGGGGACTCTGTTATTCTAATGGAGCACTTCAATGCCCACGGGAGTAATGAGAGTGTTACTTGGAAAGGTGTGATTCGGGAGCAATGGGCTTCCTGATCTAAATCAGAGAGGAGTTTTGTTATTGGACTTCTGTGCTAATCACAGTTTGTCCATAACGTACACCATGCACAGGACACCCTAGATCGTAGCTCAATGATTGTTTCCTCTGATCACCGAACTCCTACTTCCTCACACCGGAAGTCCTTACTTGATGCTGTCAAGCTGAAGAAGGAACTACCAGGCTTGGTTGACCTGTTGGACTCCCGAGGCAGCTGATGGGTACCAACAGGCCAAGCATGGTGCAGCTCAGACGGTTGCGGAAGCAAAAACTCAGGCCTGGGACGTGTTCGGAGAGAGCATGAAGGAAAAGTACTGGTCAGCCTTAAATGGATTCTGGCAAACCATCCACTGCCTGAGGAAAGGGAAGCAGCTCTACATCAACACTGTTTACTGTGGAAGTGGAGAGCTGTTGACTTCAACTGGGGATGTTGTCAATCATTGGAAGAAAGGTGGGGCTGTCTTGGCTTTTAAGAAGGGGACCTGAGGGTGTGTTCCAACTATAGGGGTCATAAGCATTGGGTCATGACTGAAAGGACAAGATCTCAGAAATAAGCGAGTGAAAAGAGTTTCCTTCACAGGGAGGCAGGGCGCACCTTCAGAGATAAGGTGAGGAACTCTGTCACCCAGGAGGAGCTTGCAGTCGAGCCGCTGCTCCTTCACATCCAGAGCAGCAGCTGAGGGGCTCGGGCATCTGTTTCTGATATCTCCTGGAAACCTGCCTATGGAGGTGTTCTGAGCTTGTCCCACTCTTGAGGAGGCCCTGAAGAAGACCCAGGACACACTGGACAGACTATGACCCGATTTCACAGACAGGGCTCAGACTAGCCAGGATTAGACCTTAGTTCAATTAGGACATTTAAGTAATTTTATAAACATGCTTAGTAAAAAGCATTACTGGTGTGCATCCTGAGACAAAACAAAGGCACTGATAGCTTTAAAATCAATCAGTGCAATTTATTTCAGTTGAAGCAGGTCAGACTTACATTCTAGTCTAGAACTATGCTTAAACCTTGTCTGTGAAACCGGGGGCATGTCTCTCTGCTTGCCCAAGATCACGTAGAGATCCTCTGGAGAAAGTGTCTGGAAAGAAGGAAGTCAATGGGAGCACTGCATAAATTAAATTATTGATTATATATCAGATTATTGTTGCTCTTATTGTTGCTCATCCAGTGCTCTGTTGCAGGGGCAACACTCTCAGCAGAACCCCAGATTCCTCCTTCCCTGACACTTCCTCCAGTCGACTGAAGTGAAGGGCAACTGATGAGGAAGAAAAACAAAATGGCCTAAAAAGGCTGAAAATAGCCAAACCATAACAACAGGTAAAACACAGTGATAAAGTCGATGGTGTATTCCCCTGACTTTCACTATCTGCAATACAGCTTTCAAAATTCCATCACATTCCTGAAGCTTCATGACCCGCCCTGATGCTCCCCACTGAATGCACAGGATTCCCTTCAGGTTTACATCTCTACAGTCTACAGAATACTACACACTCTAAAAACTGCTGGGTTGTTGTAACAATATTGGGTCAAATACGTACATGCGTATACAGAAGTCATTTAAATTTAATGGGAAAACTAACCCAGTGTTCGGTTTATCCATACTGAAATCAACGTTTGATTAAAACAACGCAGCAGTTTTAGACTGAATATCACACACTCCTCAATGCTTGTTAGTTTTAAACATACTGCACAGTTTCAGACCTGATCCAGCAAGCTGCGACACCAGGCGGTCAGAGACTGCGGCGACACCGCGTGACCACAGGACATCTCTGCTCTCAGAACATCTGGGTCATCATCTAAAGCTGAGAGAACAACAATCAAAAACGTTTATTAACCTGTATATACGGCATGTCGAGCTCTCAGGTGATGACGGCGTCCTACATTATTACTATTGGTGTGTTTTTAAAGGTAAATGAAGGTTATCCGACAGTGTGTTGTTCATTGCAGAGCTCCTCTGATTAAAAATAAGAAAAATAAAGAAGAAATAAAACCCTGCAGGTTCTGAAAGAGATCAAGCCCCAGCCGGGTCAGAAAAAGAAATGCAAAAGTAATGTACCGCATTACCATAAACACTAACTGAGTAACTCAATAATGTAATGCATTACTGTCAAAAGCATCTTTCCCAACAGCACCGCTGACTCGGGTAAAACTGTTCTACGTTTTGTGTAAATCTTTTTAATATCTGCTTAATTATAACACAGTCGCATAAAGAAAGCTCTCGTGTTTTTCAATACATCACTGTATTATTATAATCGCAGTGATTATTCAGTCACTCTGTGCTGCAGGGATGAAACACTCACTAATATCGTCTCTCCGTTTGACGAACTTCAGCGTCGCGTCATTGACGTCGTACTGCCCGCTGCTCTGCTGCTCCATCAGGTCCAGGATCAGCTCTTCTGCACAGTGAGAGATGGAGAGAAATGGAGCGATATATTACTGTAGATGACAGGTTTCCGTTTGGTGGAAAAAGAAAGAGAAAGAAGACCACATCCGAGTGTTTTGCTGAAAGCTCCTCTGTCACTTTCTGTTTTGAAGGCTCTTCTGAGAAACGGCGTGCTTAAAGCCTATAGGTCTCTCTCCCCCTCCCTCCCCCATTGGCCTGTCCTCCATACCTTTAAGATCGTGTCTTCCAGTAAGTGTTTATAGTTTCGACGATACTTCTTCAAAAAAGAAAGGCTTTATCATTCTAGCTCTGCAGTGACTGTGAATATCCTGGAGATAATATAGGAGAGATGGGGAAGATCTACCAGGTGACTGTGATCGGCATGCAGGGCGAGAGGAAGGTGATAGACGTGGGCAGTTCGGAGGAAGAGTTCAATAACACGACTGTGGCGGACTTTAAGAGAAAACTAGCTGAGAAACTGCCACAGGAGGCATCAGGTGTGTACAGTACATCAATACACAACAGACAAGAGCCCGACTCAGAGCTGGATCACATGAGATATGATACTGCTGCACGGGCATATATCTATAGCCCAAACTCTTGATTTTGATATTTCTATAATGCCTAAATGCAGTGTAACTAAATAAATATATCTAAATGTAATTATTTATCAGTGATGTGCACTGAAGATTATTTCCTCTATATTCAGACTCTTTTTGAGTCTCAGATTCCAGATTATCAAACTGTATATCACACAAATATTGCATTTGTGTATCATAAACAAATCATACATCATTACAGACTTATTAAACTTCTTAAACATTGACGCGTGTGGCTGGTTTTGTATTCCATCATATCATCATAATTTGGCTGGCGTTATTGTTGCACAAAATGAACATTTAATTGATGTCGATCCTCCCAGATCCGTCTGCACTGCGGCTGCTCTACACTAATAAACAACTCAACGACACAGACAAGTTTTCTGACCACGGGATCAAGGAAAAAGCCATCATCTGCATTATAGTCCGCCTGCCTGGTGGACGATAACTGACCTGGCTGTTCTCCACTGAGCTGGCTGTTCTCCACCGACCCGGCTGTTCTTCACTGACCTGGCTGTTCTCCACTGACCCGGCTGTTCTCCACTGACCTGGCTGTTCTCCACTGACCTGGCTGTTCTCCACAGTCTTGCGTCTTCAAACCTCTAATAGACTTCATGCTTTCCCTCAGATAATGAAGAACCTGATGCTGAATGTTTTGTAATGAAGGTGTTCTGTTGGGTGCTGGTTAACTGCATCTTTCTGCTCCATATAATCTACAATTATGTACAAACTTCACTCTTTGTATGGCATTAATAATAAATAAATAAATGTTTTGAGCAGTTTAACACAGTGTATGCCGTGTCACTAATAAAATGAGCTGAAACTGTAGGTGTTAAAGACGTATATTAAGGTGCTCGGGTCACATACAGGCACCAGATATTAAAGACATCATTATAATTTCTTTCAAATTTCACTTCTGATGAGTTTAAGTGCTTCATCTGTGTTTAGCTGTGTCCTGGAGACACGTCTCTGGCTTAATCCACATCAAACAATATTACAGGAATTATGACTATACTAATACCATCTAATATTAGTATTGTTAGTGCTGTTGACTGCTGGGTTAATTTAACCCAATGTTGACTCGAATGTCTACAAACCCGACATTTGGTGAATTTTTCTAATTAAATATAATGACTCTTTATTTGTTCCAATACTGAGGATGACAACAACCCAGCACTTGTTTTTGAATGTGTAATAAATATTAATATACTGTGGTATCTACAATTCTGGTGGCGCAGCGGGTAGCGTAGTGTTTCTGTGTGGAGTTTGCATGTTCTCCCCGTGTTGGTGTGGGTTTCCTCCGGGTGCTCCGGTTTCCCCCACAGTCCAAACACATGTGCTATAGGGGAATTGGGTAAGCTTAAATTGTCTATAGTGTATGAGTATGGGTGTTTCCCAGTGCTGGGTTGCAGCTGGAAGGGCATCCGCTGCGTAAAATATGTACTGGATAAGTTGGCGGTTCATCCCGCTGTGGGGACCCCTGATTAATAAAAAGACTGAGCCGAATAGAAAATGAATGAGTGATCTACAACTGTTTGTCAATGAACGCTCCAGCATACTGTAGTGTGAATTCTGGTAAACTGTAATAAACACTGGAATATACTTTCATTTTTACTACAGTAAACTGTGGTGTAGGGGAGACACGGTGGCTCAGTGGTTAGCACTGTGGCCTCACAGCAAGATAGTCACTGGTTCGAGTCCCGCCTGGGTCAGTTGGTGTTTCTGTGTGGAGTTTGCATGTTCTCCCTGTGTTGGCGTGGGTTTCCTCAGGGTACTCTGGTTTCCCCCCACAGTCCAAACACATGTAGCTTAGTCCCTTTATTCATCAGGGTTCGCCACAGTGGAATGAACCGCCAACTATTCCAGCATAGGTTTTACATGGCGGATGCCCTTCCAGCTGCAACCAAGTACTGAGAAACACCCATACACACTCATTCACCCACACACTACGGCCAGTTTAGTTGATCAATTCCCCTATAGCGCATGTGTTTGGACTGTGGTGGAAACCGGAGCACCCGGAGGAAACCCACACCAACACGGGGAGAACATGCAAACTCCACACAGAAACACCAACTGACCCAGCCGGGACTCGAACCAGAGACCTTCTTGCTGTGAGGCCACAGGGCTAACCACTGAGCCACTGTGTCACCAATACATTCATTGAATTACTGTAATTTATTGTAGAGTTTTCCATGTGGTGAAATTCCACAGGGTTTCGCTGATCTGGGAAGCAGGCGTTGCTCCTACTGTATAACCGTGTATAACTCAGTCTTTAGAGGCTTGATGTGACTGATGTATGGCTTATTAATTCATTTTTGACACATGAGTGTGTGTTCTCTGCTGCCCCGTGCTTTACTCTTAGCATTTCTGGGAAAGTGAAAGCTAAACTTGTGTTTTGTTTTTAGATAAGTTTTCATTCCTGAGTTTGACCGCCCAGCCTCACCTTAAACACCTTCATATCTACATATGATGTCAAGCTCCGCCTATTCCAGGCAGAGAGGGGAGAGCCGCCGGCTGTTCTGCAGAAGTGAAAGTGATGCTGTGTTAGTATTGAGCTCCTCCAGCTACAGTTTCGCTTTCACGTGCATCATCTGTGGATTAAAGTGTGACAGTCCTTCAGTCTGCTGTGTGCTGCTCACGGGTGAGTAGAGGAGAAAACTCTCTGAAATCACACTGAAATGAAATATTGTTTTTATAATGATAAAAAATCATCATATAATGAAATTGTTGCATGTTTTGTATAATTAGTGATTATGACAGTGCTTGAAAATAATCCTGTTTTTAATAAACTACAGCAGAAAATCACACTTGGATAAATAGCTCATCACTGCAAGCAGAAAGCACATCATTACAAACACAATCGACTTTACTAAATCACACACACAAACACACAGCATGAGTGAGAATATAGCTCATTATATGAATTATTGTATGTTTTATTTGATCTCAGGGGGCCAAACTCAGCTTCCACTGAATGTAAGTGTGCTGTGTTTAGTTGATAAATCTTCTGCATGTCTGGTGATGTGGTGTGTTTTGTGAAATGGCTGATTTGTGTTTCTGTGGTTATGCAGAGCTGTGTGTGTGTGTGTGTGTGTGTGTGTGTGTGTGTGTGTGTGTGTGTGTGTGTGCTTCACAGTTTACAGTACACCGTGAACCGTGCTGTAATGAGCAGAGCTGGAGCGCGCAGAAGAAGACTGAGGAGGTGTGTGTCATGGCCACTTTAAAGCTGAGGATTGACTGATACTGTGTGTGTGTGTGTGGGGGTCTCTGTGTGTAGGGGTCTGTCTCTGTGTGTGTTGGGGGGTCTCTGTGTGTAGGGGTCTGTCTCTGTGTGTGTGTACTTTTATACTTTTGTCTAATCTGTGTGTGTTTTCAGAGTGGGACGGTCTCGGACCCTCAGCGCTGAGTCCTCTGCTGCAGGTAAACATCATCACACTATCCATCATGCCGTTAAATCCTCTCTATTAAACAGCACGTCAGACACACATTGGAAAAACAGCTGTGGTTTCACAATAGAGCAAATTTAGATCATCTTTCACAATAATTGGGTTAAATGTGGGGGTGTTTGTCCTGGAGGGCAGCAGGAATGAGTGTAATGTCTCTCTCTGCAGGAATCTCAGGTGTAGAAGTGAATCAGGTGACCAAAGGTTTTCAAAAGATGAATATGAGGGACGCAGACGACGGATCATCATCATCATCATCATCATCATCATCATCATCGGATGCAAAGAAGCAGAAACTCTCAGAGTCGAGCCGAACACACCAGAGGCCCAGTGAGTCTCGAAACACTAGAGAGAGACACTTCCTCAAGAATTGTATTGAAAGAGCATCACCTTTTCTACAGCTATGAAAGTACAACACAACACTGTGGTTTATATATTTTCCTAGTTTTTTCACACATTTATAAACCCCACAACCCTTACCCAAAACAGAGCTGAAATTACAGGTGTTCAGAGAACGAAAATAAATAGGTCAAATAATACATGTAAACACTTTACAACAGCAACATGACGATTCATTATATATATATAAAGATCCTTAAATCAAGAAGCATTTTGTGCAAGAGATGTGGTGTTGTTTTCAGAAATAAAGAGTCAAAATGAAGAGAGTTTCTCCTGAAAACAAGCAGAATAATCTGACAATGGAGGAAGCAGAATAATCTGACAATGGGGGAAGCAGAATAATCTGACAATGGAGGAAGCGGAATAATCTTGTTTTCACTTTGAAATAGGATCATTTATCTTTGTAGTGAGCCCATTATAGTGAGTTTCAAGAGTTCCCACTAGCTGATGATTGATGATAAAGCGTGTTTGGCATGCTGTCCCAGGAGAGAGCCCTGAGCTCATCAGATCCTCGAGCCCGGGGCTCCCTCCCGTTGCAAGGCAAGAGGGGAGTTTGAGCCCAGGTAGATCTGGAGAACTCCCCTGCTGTAGTAGCTAATGAGCAGATAGTGATTGCTCTTAAGAGATAACTACTGACTAGGAGCACGTCTATGGTGCCCATTTGGATTAGTCAATTAACTTAAGTTGCATGTTTTTAGACGGTGGGAGGAGATCGGGGAACCTGGCGGAAACCCACGTGAGCACGGGGAGAACGTGTAAACTCTACACAGAAACGTCTGCTGGTTTGGTAAAGCCTGAAACCAGAGACGTTCTTACTGTGAGGCAACAGTGCTAACCACTGTGCCACTGTGCCTCCCATCTAGGAAGAAGGAGGAGTAGGGGTGGAAGGGGGGATTCTTCAAAATGAAGATAGCGGTGGAACGTAACCCAGAGTATTTGTAGTGGCTTAGGAGATTGGATAGTGCGGATCCAGCCGCTAGCAGTCATAAGCACGTGATCCTCTCGAAATTAGTTCATAAATAAACTTCACTTATAAGTTTGTGAATCAGACGTGAATGTACCATCTTGGCAATTTAGTGAGTTTAATTTTGGTTATCTCAAATCCACAGTCATTTAATCATCTTTAACCCTCCTGTTATGTTGTGATTTGCTGCACTGCCCTCTTGCTTATCATTAAAGATGTGTCAATAATAATAATCAGTTTAATTTACAGCCACATTTAAATGTTCATTTCCGTTTATCCTGAGCTTAATGAATAAATAAAGTAATATAAATGAGTGTTGCATTAAGTCTTACAACCAATGATGAATGTGTCACAAGCAAATGCATGGACGTGATGAACTACATTTGCTATATGTCTCCTATTATTGTGTGTTTTGAGCGTCTGCTTTCTCTCTTCAGCTCCACACAGAGGTTTGCTGAATCACGGAGCGACGTGTTATCTGAACGCAACCCTGCAGGTGCTCTTCATGACCGAAACCTTCAGAGAGGAGGTGCTGCATGGGTCAGTGCGCAGCCCGGCTCAATTATCACTGGCTGAGCGAGTGAATATGGTGCTGAAAGTGTGTGTGTGTGTGTGTGTGTGTGTGTGTGTGTGTGTGTGTTTCAGAAACACCAATGACAGCGATAATGACCTAGTGTCTGCATTAAAGCAGATCTTCCAGGAGCTCAACAGTAACAGCGCGGCTCACAGCGTCTCCACACACACAGTCATACTGGCTCTCGGTATTCAGAGCGGTAAGTAAATAAGGGATAATGCACATCCAGCCGGTGGTTGTGGCAGAATCAGGCACTACAGGTTGATCAGCAGCCGCTGTAAAAGACTGAAGTCTTTATTCTGTGATAACCATCGGCTGCATGTATATTATTCCACTGCTCCTGGACACAAACGTATGATGCTGCTTATAATAACTATTATTCTGTCACAAGATGGCGCTTTCCTCCGGGTGCTCCGGTTTCCCCCACAGTCCAAACACATGCGCTATAGGGGAACTGATCAACTAAACTGGCCGTAGTGTATGAGTGTGAGTGTGTGAATGAGTGTGTATGGGTGTTTCCCAGTACTGGGCTGCAGCTGGAAGGGCATCCGCTGTGTAAATCATATGCTGGAATAGTTGGCGGTTCATTCCGCTGTAGTGATCTCTGAAATAGAGACTAAGCAGAAGGAATGACTGAGTGAATATAACATGGAATCCTTCAGTTGGACATCGCAGTGTTTGTGTTGAGTGTGTGTGTGTGTGAAGTGTGCTGTGTTTTCTCTGTTATTCCAGGATACGAGCAGCAGGACGCAGTGGAATATTTCCTTCATATCCTAGAGAACGTCGGTCATAAATTGGCCAGGGTAAGATATTTATTTTCCTTATCCACAGTATGTAAAGATGCAGAAAACAGGCGGTCGTTATAGAGTAATGATGTTGTGTGTGTCTGTGTGTGCCGCAGGTGTTCAGCGGATCTCTGAGGAACAGCTGGACATGTTCAGAGGGACACCTGTATTATGAGGACAGCAGCTTTAACACACTGCAGATCCCCGTCACACACACACTCGTGAGAACACACCGTCATATTATAATAATATACTCAATCACCTGCCCGTGAGGTAATGACGAGCCGATCATCATCATCATCATCATCATCATCATCATCATCATCATCATCATCATCATTATTATTCTGATGGTTTCAGGAGGATGGACTGTGTTCTTGTTTTGAGTCGACCACATTAACAGAAGATAACCAGATGTACTGTGAAACCTGCGACGAGAAGAGAGACACTCAGTGGGTAAGGCAGATTCATTCTGTATGAAGCTCAGTGTGTGTTAAACAGCGGTTTCCCCATAGTTCCTTTGTGTTTAGTTCCTGTGTCACACACTCACTAATGAATTCATTTATACAGTTTTACTTATAATCCGGCAATTCCTTATATTATTCACTCATTCATTTTCTTTTCGGCTTAGACCCTTTATTAATCTGGGGTTGCCACAGCAGAATGAACTGCCAACTTATCCAGCACTTGTTTTACAGCTGCAACCCATCACTGGGAAACACCCATAAACGCTTATTCACACTCATACACTACGGCCAATTTAGTTAATCAGTTTCCCTATAGCGCAGGTGTTGGGACTGTGGGGGAAACCGGAGCACCAGGAGCCAACACGGGGAGAACATGCAAACTCCACACAGAAACACCAACTGACCCAGCCGGGACTCGAACCAGAGACCTTCTTTCTGTGAGGCAAACGTGCTACCCACTGCGCCACCGTGACGCCTTCCTTATATTATATTATATTATATTATACCATATTATATTATATTATATTATACCATATTATATTATATAGAACTATTAACCCTCCTGTGAAATTGAATTAGTTTTTCAGATGTTTCCCAAATGTCTTCTTTCTTTTATTTTGTCTGGAAAATGATTTTGACCTGGTTTTACATTTTAAAAATGTATTTTAAAGCTCAATATCATTAGTTTCCTTAATCCTCCAGTTCATTTACAGGTCCAATGACTTCCCTAATGAACAGAACTGAGTATATGAATTACACTTTAAGAGGAACACCAGTAACTTATAAAATAACTAGTAAATAATTATGCACAGTCATCATAGAGATTAGTTGTGTGTGTGTGTGTGTGTGTGTGCGTGCGTGCGTGCGTGCGTGCGTGTGTGTGTGCGTGTGCGCACAGCCATACAAAAAGTAGTTTTATTTGTTTTACAGACTTGTGAAATCCATGAGTATCCAGCAGTTCTGACTCTGCATCTGAAGAGGTTTGTGTTTGACTATAGACGTGGGTTTGTGAAAAACAACTTCCCGATGGATATACCGCTGCATTTAACTGTACAGGTGTGTAAACACTGAACACACACACACACACACACACACACACACACACACTACAGGCACTGACCACTCATGTCTATCTAGCTTGACACACACATTGAAGTATTCGAGAATACAGTCCAACACAGAGATATTGAACGCATCTGTGAACATCAGTCTGAAAGAAGAGTTGTCAATATAGTCTGATGTTCCTGCAGGAGTGTGAATATTCACTGTACGCTGTGGTCAACCACCGGGGCGACCGTTACGGCGGTCACTACACCGCGGTCATCCGCTGCTTTACTGATAACAGGTGGTACTGTTTTGATGACAGTCGAGTCACTGAGGTAAAGCCTTAATTAATATTCTATATTAGCAGAGTTTCTGTAAGCTTCACACTGTTCTTCTGTTTACCTCCAGACGGATGAGAGCCGACTGAAAGGGTCAGTGCAGTGATGTCCAGTCACTCTTTACTGCCTCAGAGCAAATACAGATAATATAATCACACCACTGAATTACCTCCAGCAATAATTCTAGCTCTTAATCCTCTAATGTAGGTCTGGGGAAGCTTACTTGCTCCTGTACCTGAAAAGTGAGTACTTTTATTTTCATGTTGATTAAAGTTGGAGAACTCTGTTCCTTAAGGATCTGTGTTAACAAGACCTGCATCATCATGTGGATATCTATAATTAAATATAATATAAACATGTTATGTAATTAAAGATGAAACTGCAGAACCCAGAAAACCAAGAGAACCAGGAGAATCAAGAGAACCAAGAGAACCAGGAGAAACCAGAGAACCAGGTGAACCCAGAGAACCAAGAGAAGCAAGAAAACCAAGAGAAGCAAGAGAACCAGGTGAACCCAGAGAACCAAGAGAAGCAAGAAAACCAAGAGAAGCAAGAGAACCAGGTGAACCCAGAGAACCAAGAGAAGCAAGAAAACCAAGAGAAGCAAGAGAACCAGGTGAACCCAGAGAACCAAGAGAAGCAAGAAAACCAAGAGAACCAGGAGAATCAAGAGAACCAGGAGAACCCAGAGAATCAAGAAAACCAAGAGAACCCAGAGAACCAGGGAAACCTAGAGAACCAAGAGAATCAAGAGAAACCAGAGAATCAAGAGAAGCAAGAAAACCAAGAGAACCCAGACAATCAGGAGAAACCAGAGAACCAAGAGAACCCAGAGAATCAGGAGAAACCAGAGAACCAAGAGAACCCAGAGAATCAGGAGAAACCAGAGAACCAGGGAAACCTAGAGAACCAAGAGAACCAGGAGAACCAGAAGAATCCAGAAAACAAGGTGAACCTGGAGAGCTCAGAGAACATGACGAACCAGGAGAACCTGTAGATCAAGGAAAACCCAGAAAACCAGGAGAACTGGGAGAACCAAGGGAACCAGTAAAACACAGACAACCTAAAGAACCCAGAAAACCAGGAGAATCCAGGAAACCAGGAGAACCCAGAAAACAAGGGGAACCTTGCAAACCAGAAGAACACAGAGAACCTGGTGAACCAGAAGAACCCAGAGAACCAGGAGAATCCAATGTATCAGGAGAACCCGAAGAATTGGGAGAACCCAGAAAACCAAGAGAACCCAGGGAACCAGGACAACCAAAAGAACCAGGAGAATTCAAAGAACCTGAAGAACCCATAAAACCAGAAGAACCTGTAGATCAAGGAGAACCCAGAAAACCAGGAGAACTAAGAGAACCCGTAAAATACATAGAACTTGAAGAACCCATAAAAACAAGAGAACACAGAAAATCCAGAAAACAAGGTGACCCTAATGAACCCAGAGAACTGGAAGAACACAGAGAACTTGGTGAACCAGGAGAACCCAGAAAACAAGGTGAACCTGGCAAACCAGAAGAACACAGAGAACCAGGAGAACCCAAAGAATTAGGAGAACACAGAGAATCAGGAGAACCTAGTGAACCAGGACAACCCAAGGAACCAGAAAAGCCCAAAGACCTGGGAGAATTCAAAGAACCAGAAGAATCCAGAGAACCAGGACAACCTAGAGAACCCAGAGAATCAGGAGAACCCAGCGAACCAGGACAACCTAGAGAACCTAGAGAATCAGAAGAAACCAGTGAACCAGAAGAATCCAGAGAACCAGGAGAACCTAAGGAACCAGAAAAACCCAAAGAGCTGGGAGAATTCAAAGAACCAGAAGAATCCAGAGAATCAGGAGAACCCAGTGAACCAGTAGAAACCAGTGAACCAGGACTACCTAAAGAACCAGAAAACCCCAGAGAATCAGGAGAACCCAAAGAACCGGGAGAACCTGAAGAAGCAGGAGAACCCAGTGAATCAGTAGAGGTGGGTGCTGAGTCCCAGTCTTCCCGTTACACACACAGAATGACGAGCTCAGTTTGAGCATGTTTAAACACATCTTCAGAATAAAGAGTTCTGTTTGGTCTCAAACTCTGCTGATGGTCCAGTGTTCAAGCCCCGCCGCCGCCGCTCTGCTGAGGGCGAGCAAAGATGTCTACAGCAGAGTTCTGCTTTCCTTATGAACTAATCATCTTCTCATGCTTCTCCTGCAGCAGTGTGCTGGAGCTCTACAACACACCAGCGCTGCCAGGTGAGGATGGAGAGAGCAGCTCAGTTTCACATTCATCTGGCTCTGATATAGTGCTGCTTACTGCTACAGAGTGAGCAGAAGAGGGTTAGAGCCACGCACAATCCAGATACCTTTAGTGGAAACTCGAACCAGCGACCTTCTCTCAGTGAGGCCACAGTGCTACCCACTGCGCCCCCGTGCCGCCCTGATTGTTGATATTTGATGTTTGTTGTTTTAAACACACACGTCCTGCTCACACAATCACTATTGTTTAGATGAATAGAGCTGTGATTTATGGACATGTACAGACTCTAATGTCAGGCTGCTGTTATTGTTTGTATTGTTGTTATTGTCGCTTGGCTCTGATCCAGCTCTGGAGATGTGTTCTTCGTTTTAAACAGAACACAGAGGGCATCGCTCTGACATGAGATGGACTTCTGTTTTTGTTGAAAGCCTGATTATGGTGTGTGTGTGGAGCTGTACCGCAGCGGTGTGTGTTTAGTGTTTGCTCAGCATGTGCATGTGTGAATTATGCAGATATTAAATAGAGTCGTGTTCACGTTCTGGACAGCGGTGCAGATGAACCTGCGCAGGTGAAAGAGCCGGAGGAGGAACTGAAGAACACGGTACGACACAAGCGGAAACACAGACGGGAGGACCACCACAGGAAAACACAAGCTGGAGACACCAGTGAAGAAGAGCTGATACTGAATCATCATCATCATCATCAGAAGAAGAAGAAGAAGAAGAAGAGCGATAGATGTGTGAGACTCTAACAGTGCACGTTTATTACAGACATGTGTTTATACAGAAGTAAACCCTACAGAAGGTTATGGAGAACAGAGATACACACAGCATAGAGCTTCATCACTGCTTAATAATATTCAACTGATTCAGTGTGTGTGCGTGCGTGCGTGTGTGTGTACTGGAACTGATGATCTGCCGTTATTATATACTGTACATATATATGTGTGTGTGTGTGTGTGTGTATACAGCAGTTAAAATAGATCTAAAACTATTAAACAACCCATTGTTAGTCGTAGGATGATTTTGATTTAAAAAAAATGCTGATATACTTCAAATGTTGACATATACACACACACACACACACACACACACACACACACACACACACACACACACACACACACACACACACACACACATCTCCTTTCCTTTGTCTTTTTCATGATGAATACATCCTACTGTTCTATTTGCAAGATCAAGCTCATTTTAAAGGCTCAGCTAGATTAATCCGGCAGGTCACTGGACAGCAGCTCTGTAAATATTTCTCATGGTGTTAATTAAAATCTGCTTTGGTTCCAGATAAAACTGAAACACTTTCTCCAGAAATGAGTATATATATATATATATGTGTGTGTGTGTGTGTGTGTGTGTGTGTGTGTGTGTGTGTGTGTGTGTGTGTGTGTGTGTGTGTGTGTGTGTGTGTGTGTGTGTGTGTGTGTGTGTGTGTGTGTGTGTGTGTGTATAAGTTTTGCAGGAGGGAGGATGGTTTTGACGTCAGCTGTTTATTCCAGCCCTTAAGCATGGCCTAATTAATATCTGATCATTCCTATTATTCTGAAGCGCTCATGCTCAATGATCTGGTAACCCGTGAGTGCGTGCTGTAGGCTGCAGTACCGAGATTCACCACTAGCTGTCATTACACACACATCAAAACAACAGAAGGCTTTAGAGGAGATGTGGAAGAAACTACAGGAGCAGTTGGAGGAGGACACACACCTAAATAACCAACACAACATCTGAATATAATTACAGGATAAATAATATAGTCCATCATTCCTTATATATGTGTTTGAGACCCACAAAGGTAAAGGTCAGTATGAGACTTCTAAATCCTGAATATATGGTGGTGTTGTGTTAGGATTGTGCAGTATTAGATTAAACAGTTTAGAGAAACACCTGTAAAGTTCTTATCAGTGCATGTTACTAATTCAAAATCAAGTTTCAATATATTCCTGGAGAGAAACCTGATGAAGTGTGCTCAATATTCTGATGATTATTGACAGAAGAGAATCAGTAGTTTGATCTCTATTATTGGCTGCTCCAGTGCAGCATCAGACTGATGATGATGATGATGATGATGTGTGGAAATATAAAAGCATCCACATATTGTCTAAAGCCTTTTTATTAAGCTGATCAAAAATACAATAATCAGACAGACTAAACAGAAGAAACTCCAATAGAAGAGGATGAAATTCTCAGTTTAAAAGAGCAAATGCAGAATTACACTAATACAACATCACAACAGCACAGTAACAGCTCATCAGCAGGGCCAGACGCAGTCCGCAGACGGTTTCTGCAGATTTCTGCTGAATGATTTTGGGAGAATCAAAACTAAAACCTTCATATATGAGTTAAAAAATCATCTCGTTTAACTTTAATGTTTAAAATGCAAATCTGATTAGATCCACTTTATCTGGTGAATAAAGCAAGTCTCTCTTATAATATCTCTACTGAAAGACAGAGAATATGACTGTACAAACTGCATTTGACTTACAAATTATTATAATATTACTGAAATTAATGTAAAAAGGGAATAAATATAGATTCACACACATTTACTCTAGTAAATGAACAGAATTAATGATGGGGTGAAAATCTGCGAGTGCAGATTCCCTGTGGGTCTACTAATGTTACATATTATTACTGCTTAAACTAATATCAGACAGCAGTTATTAATATTCATATATGTGTGTGTGTGTGTGTGTGTGTGTGCATTCACTAATACACCTAGAATCCCAGCTGTGTCTGTTTCCATTCATTAAAGTGAGAAACTGAACACTGTTATCATCATCCACAACAAAAGAATGATCCATTACAAATACTGCAGGAGAAGAGATTTTGAAGAATGTTGAGGTTAGGGTTAGTAGATGAGCGGCTGCTGGTTTACAGCGTTCAACAGAAGATCTTCAGTTGTGTTGAGCAGGAGACAGAGAGAAATGAGGGGCTGTTGATCTGGGGGATCCAGCACTGCTGTATTCAGACGACAGCTGCTGCTCATAACAGTTATTATTATAATAATCAGCATTACTGACACACACGAGACGTGACTGAGGACATACATGAAGAATGATCCAATTCACTGATGATTAAACACACACACACACACACACACTGAAGCTCATGATGACCGTATATCACAGAAAACTATAAATGTTACCAACTATAAAGGTGGAGGAGTGTGTGTGTGTGTGTGTGTGTGTGTGTGTGTGTGTGTGTGTGTGTGTGTGTGTGTGTGATGCTGATCAGAGTGCAAGCAGAGTGATGTGTGTGTGTGTGCGTGTGTGTGTGTGTGTGTGTGTGTGTGTGTGTGGACTGTGATCCTGAAGCAGATCTGAGATCAGTTTAGCGCGGTGGTGGCGGCGGGTGGAGCTGCTGCATCTGCAGAGAGTCGTACGTGTCCTTGGTGACCGAGCTCAGACCCTGAAACACACACACACACACACACACACACACACAAACACACAAGCATGAGAAAACACACACACAGACAAGAAAAATATTACACATAAGAAAATACACGTACGTGCACACACACACACACACACCCACACACACACACACACGGCTGATGTTCAGTGTTGTTAAACTGATCTGACCTGATAGAGCTGATCCTGCCGCCGGCGCTGATGGACAACAGAGAAACACACGGTCAGTGTTTATACACACACTACTGTACAACACACACACACACACACACACACATCATCATCAGATCACACACACACACTCTTCATTACACTCACGTCTCCCTTGTTCTCCAGCTCACGGTACGTGTCGTCCCCCTTCCTAGTCAGAGGCTGAAACACACACACACACACACACACACACACACACACACGCACACACACACACACACACACACACACACACGTCACATTTTTTTCCAGGGCACATGTAGGAAAATGATTTCAATGTAGTGAGCTGATGTGTGTTGTGTAGTAGTAGTTGTGTAGCTGTTGTGTAGTAGTTGTTGTGTGTGTGTTGATCAGACAGTGAGGGTCTCGGAGAGCGTCAGCTACTGTTATCTGACCTCAGATCAGCTAATCGGGTATTTTCTGCGCATCTCTGGAAACTCTGTCAGGTGTGTGTGTGTGTGTATGTGTGTGTGTATGTGTGTGTGTGTGTGCGCATGTGTATGTGTGTGTGTGTGTGTGTGTGTGTATGTGCATGTGTATGTATGCATGTGTGTGTATGTGTATGTGCATTTGTGTGTGTGTGTGTGTGTTTTCAGTGAGCTTCATTACTCAAACACTGATAATACACTTCCTTCCTGCTGCGCTTACCGTGTACGTCTCATCCACCCGCCTGCGGCCCTGATACACACACACACACACACACACACACAGAGAGAGAGAGAGAGAAAAGAGTTCAGAGCCTGTGTGTGTGTGTGTGTGTGTGTGTGTGTGTGTGTGTGTGTGTGTGTGTGTGTGTGTGTGTGTGTGTGTGTGTGTAACAGTAATAACACAATGATAATAATGCAGCTGGTGTCCACATGAACAGATCCTCTAGTCATAGTGAACACTGCAGTGTGTCTGAACTGTACTATAGTAAAGTGTATTTTACTCTATATATTCTGTACATTATCAACTGTAGTAAATACTGTAGTACACTCTAGTCTTTACTACAGTAAACTGTGCTGTATTGTAGTATAATATACCCTAGAGCTGGAGAAAACTACAGTATGGCTTCAGCTGTTTATATTACTGTAGTTGTTGTGTTACCATAGCGACTGTAGAATCACAACAACAGATTACTTTAGTACTGTACTACAGCACGGCTCAAGAACACTCGAGTGTTTACTGTAATTTACTGTAGTATTTTCTGTGATGGTATAGAGTGTATAGACTGACCCCAGATCTGCCCTCCTCGGAGCCGCGCTGGGTTCTGTTGGCTGTGGCATACTCAGACTTCCCCTGTTTATCAATGGCCTGAAAACAGCAAACACAGCGTTAACATCAACACACACACAGAGAGAGAGAGAGAGAGAGAGAGAGAGAGAGAGAGAGAGAGAGAGAGAGAGAGAGAGAACATTCTTACCTGATAATGAGACTCCTCCACCGGCCTCTGCTTGATGAACTGAACACACACACACACACACACACACAACATTAATGAACAGATCATCAGCTTCTTGTGTATGTGTGACAGAGGTTATCTGGCTGAAGCACACACTGCACACTACAGTGTTCACTACAGAGTGAGTGAGGGCTCTCTGATGGTTCTTTTGATTTGATCAGTGGCTTTATAACGTGTGTTTTATTGTGTAATCTTTTAGTGTGTGTAAATCTCTCTGCATGACTGTGACTGTGTCATAACTGTGCAGTGTGTAATATTCTCCTGCAGGAGATCCTCCATGTCAGGCCTGTGGAGTCAGTGTTGAGCTGTTTAGAATGAAGAGTAGAGCTCTGCAGTCCTGACAGACATCACATCATCATGGTGAGAGATGTTCCATCTGAGGGATTTCCAGAGGAGTTTTCACGGTCACACTCTGTTTGTTGGATTACGTTACACTGCATCTACATGCCAACTAATCCTCAGAGCAGAAGTACTGTTGGGTTAGGGTTAGTGTACATTGACATGTTTCTGACAGTCAGTTAAGTGTCTGTTGAAGGAGCAGATATTAAGCAGGCAGTCTACTAATGCTCTAAATCAAGAGTTCCCATATTTACATGTCAGCATGAAGGAGAATCTTCATCCATCATGTTTGATAGGCAGTTCTGATATTAAATGAAGATCAACAGCTGTTCCTCAGAGGAGTTCACTGATGAACTGACACACACCAGCGGCGTTAACACACTTACAGCTATAGAGGATTATTCCAGGATGAAATATGAAATGATTATAATGTGTGAGCTGAGATCAGAGACGCTCTTTACAGATCAATCATTCATTAAATCAGTGTTCTACTGTTTCACTCAGTCATTTACTAATTAAACATGATTATTTATACACTCAAAGAGATAGAAGCTACTCATTTAAATCAGCTCAAACAACACAATTCCTCAGATTTCATCGGGACTTTTTCTGTGTTCAATCCACATAAATCAAGTGTTAAGTTAACTTAATTCATTTGTGTTGGGACACCATGAATGAATTGTGTGTGTTCCTGCATTCTCCACAGTGTATGCTGCTGTTTTTTTTTGGGGGGGGGGGGGGGGGGGGGGGTGCAAATACAAACACTG
>NC_079435.1:63323500-63328500 GCF_903798145.1 Danio aesculapii | reverse complement strand
CTGCGCTGTGAGTATATATCATGATTTAACTGCGCTGTGAGTATATACCGTGATTTAACTGCGCTGTGAGTATATACCGTGATTTAACTGCGCTGTGAGTATATATCATGATTTAACTGCGCTGTGAGTATATATGATTTAACTGCGCTGTGAGTATATACCGTGATTTAACTGCGCTGTGAGTATATATCGTGATTTAACTGCGCTGTGAGTATATACCATGATTTAACTGCGCTGTGAGTATATACCGTGATTTAACTGCGCTGTGAGTATATACCGTGATTTAACTGCGCTGTGAGTATATACCGTGATTTAACTGCGCTGTGAGTATATACCGTGATTTAACTGCGCTGTGAGTATATATCGTGATTTAACTGCGCTGTGAGTATATATCGTGATTTAACTGCGCTGTGAGTATATACCGTGATTTAACTGCGCTGTGAGTATATACCATGATTTAACTGCGCTGTGAGTATATACCATGATTTAACTGCGCTGTGAGTATATATCGTGATTTAACTGCGCTGTGAGTATATACCGTGATTTAACTGCGCTGTGAGTATATACCGTGATTTAACTGCGCTGTGAGTATATATCGTGATTTAACTGCGCTGTGAGTATATACCGTGATTTAACTGCGCTGTGAGTATATACCGTGATTTAACTGCGCTGTGAGTATATACCGTGATTTAACTGCGCTGTGAGTATATACCGTGATTTAACTGCGCTGTGAGTATATACCGTGATTTAACTGCGCTGTGAGTATATACCGTGATTTAACTGCGCTGTGAGTATATACCGTGATTTAACTGCGCTGTGAGTATATATCGTGATTTAACTGCGCTGTGAGTATATACCATGATTTAACTGCGCTGTGAGTATATATCATGATTTAACTGCGCTGTGAGTATATACCATGATTTAACTGCGCTGTGAGTATATACCATGATTTAACTGCGCTGTGAGTATATACCATGATTTAACTGCGCTGTGAGTATATGCCATGATTTAACTGCGCTGTGAGTATATACCATGATTTAACTGCGCTGTGAGTATATACCATGATTTAACTGCGCTGTGAGTATATACCATGATTTAACTGCACTGTGAGTATATACCATGATTTAACTGCACTGTGAGTATATACCATGATTTAACTGCGCTGTGAGTATATATCATGATTTAACTGCGCTGTGAGTATATACCATGATTTAACTGCGCTGTGAGTATATATCATGATTTAACTGCGCTGTGAGTATATACCGTGATTTAACTGCGCTGTGAGTATATACCATGATTTAACTGCGCTGTGAGTATATACCATGATTTAACTGCGCTGTGAGTATATACCGTGATTTAACTGCGCTGTGAGTATATACCGTGATTTAACTGCGCTGTGAGTATATACCATGATTTAACTGCGCTGTGAGTATATACCATGATTTAACTGCGCTGTGAGTATATACCATGATTTAACTGCGCTGTGAGTATATACCATGATTTAACTGCGCTGTGAGTATATACCATGATTTAACTGCGCTGTGAGTATATATCATGATTTAACTGCGCTGTGAGTATATATCGTGATTTGACTGCGCTGTGAGTATATACCGTGATTTGACTGTGCTGTGAGTATATACTGTGATTTAACTGCGCTGTGAGTATATACCGTGATTTAACTGCGCTGTGAGTATATACCGTGATTTAACTGCGCTGTGAGTATATACCGTGATTTAACTGCGCTGTGAGTATATACCATGATTTAACTGCGCTGTGAGTATATACCATGATTTAACTGCGCTGTGAGTATATACCATGATTTAACTGCGCTGTGAGTATATACCATGATTTAACTGCGCTGTGAGTATATACCATGATTTAACTGCGCTGTGAGTATATACCATGATTTAACTGCGCTGTGAGTATATACCATGATTTAACTGCGCTGTGAGTATATACCATGATTTAACTGCGCTGTGAGTATATACCATGATTTAACTGCGCTGTGAGTATATACCGTGATTTAACTGCGCTGTGAATATATACTGTGATTTAACTGCGCTGTGAGTATATACCGTGATTTAACTGTGCTGTGAATATATACTGTGATTTAACTGCGCTGTGAGTATATACCATGGTTTAACTGTGCTGTGAGTATATATCATGATTTAACTGCGCTGTGAGTATATACCATGATTTAACTGCGCTGTGAGTATATACCATGATTTAACTGCGCTGTGAGTATATATGATTTAACTGCGCTGTGAGTATATACCGTGATTTAACTGTGCTGTGAGTATATACCGTGATTTAACTGCGCTGTGAGTATATACCGTGATTTAACTGCGCTGTGAGTATATATCATGATTTAACTGCGCTGTGAGTATATATGATTTAACTGCGCTGTGAGTATATACCGTGATTTAACTGCGCTGTGAGTATATACCGTGATTTAACTGCGCTGTGAGTATATACCGTGATTTAACTGCGCTGTGAGTATATACCGTGATTTAACTGCGCTGTGAGTATATACCATGATTTAACTGCGCTGTGAGTATATACCATGATTTAACTGCGCTGTGAGTATATACCATGATTTAACTGCGCTGTGAGTATATACCATGATTTAACTGCGCTGTGAGTATATACCATGATTTAACTGTGCTGTGAGTATATACCATGATTTAACTGCGCTGTGAGTATATACCATGATTTAACTGCGCTGTGAGTATATACCGTGATTTAACTGTGCTGTGAGTATATACCGTGATTTAACTGTGCTGTGAATATATACTGTGATTTAACTGCGCTGTGAGTATATACCATGGTTTAACTGTGCTGTGAGTATATATCATGATTTAACTGCGCTGTGAGTATATACCATGATTTAACTGCGCTGTGAGTATATACCATGATTTAACTGCGCTGTGAGTATATACCGTGATTTAACTGTGCTGTGAATATATACTGTGATTTAACTGCGCTGTGAGTATATACCGTGATTTAACTGTGCTGTGAATATATACTGTGATTTAACTGCGCTGTGAGTATATACCATGGTTTAACTGTGCTGTGAGTATATATCATGATTTAACTGCGCTGTGAGTATATACTGTGATTTAACTGTGCTGTGAGTATATACTGTGATTTAACTGTGCTGTGAGTATATATCATGATTTAACTGCGCTGTGAGTATATACCGTGATTTAACTGTGCTGTAAATGTATAATTACTCTATATATAATATTATTTTAATATCTGATGTGAGCTAAAGTCACCAGTCTTTACTACACAGCGTTTCTCATGTGTAAAGACTGAACTGAGTGAAGTGTCTGAGTGTGTTTTCAGCAGTAATCCTCCTCTAATAATGATGATAATGATGATGAGATATTGATGATTGATCAGTGTGTGTGAATCCTGTGTTTGATCTGATCTGCTCTCCTCTGACTCTCAGTTCCCTGAAATGATGATGATGATGATGATGATGTTTGTGGAGCTCCAGTTTCCGAGCGCTTCGTCATTTAATTCACTGCACCATTCAACAGCGTACACCCACTGAACAACACAACATTCCACAACATCAGCACAGCACACACACACACACACACACACGCACGCACGCACGCACGCACGCACACACACACACACACAAGTAATGGTGCATTAATGATGTCTTCAAGGAAATAGATCATAGCATTACACAAGTAACACTGAAAACACAGCGCTGCGCAAGACTATATAACACACACACACACACACACACACACACACACACACAATAACACTTCACACACACACACACACACACTCAATATACACAACATCCACACACACATTATTATTATACTCACTTAAACCAATCACACACACACTAATTTAATAAACGCACCTAAAACACACACACACTCTCTCAATATATACATAACACACACTTATACACACTCGTTCCCTTGATATACTCATCACACACACTTGATACACATTATTATACACACACAATCAAACAACACACACTCAATACACATACATTTTCGCAGTATATAAATTAAACACACAGACTTTAATATATGTAACACACACATTACTGTGTACATGTACATACAAACATCACACACACACACTCAAATCAATACACTCCTAATAGACATACAGAGACACACTATCATACAAATAAACAATCACACACATTAATATACAAACATCACACACATTCAGTATACACATCAAATACACACACACACACACACACTTATACCATTATGTGCACACAGACACACACAAATACACACTTGGTAAAAAAACTAAAAATGAAGGTACGTGGCCTTATACATACACACACACACACACACACACACACACACACACACACACGTTCTGTTCCTCAGTGATTCACTTGAACAGAATCAGTGACTCAGTGACTCAGTTTCAGCATAAACATTTCCAACAGTTTCCTCTTCACTAGACCTACAGTATGGTGTGTGTGTGTGTGTGTGTGTGTGTGTGCGTATTGAATTTGTGTTTGTATTTGATGTGTAAATTGAGTGTGTGTGCGTGTGTGTTGGGTGTGTGTTTGTATTTGATGTGTATATTGCGTGTGTGTGCGTGTGTGTTGGGTGTGTGTTTGTATTTGATGTGTATATTGCGTGTGTGTTTGTATTTAATATGTGTGTGTGTATGTGTTTATTGTGTATATTGTGTGTGTGCGTGAGTGTGTGTATTTAATGTGAATATTGGGTGTGTGCTTAATTTGTATATTGTGTGTGTGTGTGTGTACTTGATGTGCATATTGAGTGTGTGTGTGTGTGTGTGTATGTATTTAATGTGTGTATGTGTGTGCGTGTTTAATTTGTATATTGTGTGTGTGTGTGTGTGTACTTGATGTGCATATTGAGTGTGTGTGTGTATGTATTTAATGCGTGTATGTGTGTGCGTGTTTAATTTGTATATTGTGTGTGTTTGTAATTGAGGAGTATACATGCGTGTCTGAGTATTTTGTGTAT
>NC_079435.1:63306000-63321000 GCF_903798145.1 Danio aesculapii | reverse complement strand
AGAATGGTGGATCAATCCAGAGTCTGAATCCCCTCATCAGTGGCTCTGATCCAGAGCGCGGAGATCACAGCGTGTCACTTCCTGTACAAACACACACACACACACACACACACACACACACACAGACACACACGTGTCATGTGATGCTGACATTCAGCAGAGCAAGTGAGTGTTCCTGACTGATAACAGCTGCGCTCACACACACACACACACACACACACACACACACACACACACACACACACACACACACACACACACACACACACACACACACACACACACACACACGAGTTCTCTGAACAAAGCTCAGGATGATTGAAAGTGATTCAGTTTCTGATTCATCTGAACAAACGACTCACTGAATCCCTTCAGAAGTCCCCCTGAGCTCCTGCACTGCACACTCTGCTGCTGTTGGCGTTGGGTCAGGCCTGTGGCTCGTTTACAGGAGAAACTCTCTTCATTTCACTCATTATTTCAGAGAATAACTCAATCTGTTGAGGAAAATGCTGACTGATGTAGGAGATTGAAGATATTTGGAGTAGAAACAGACACAAGCAGCTTTCCTGCAGTGTAATGAGGCTCTGATCAACACATTTAATCTGGTTTAGATCAGATTCTCCACTGTTCATCTTCCTGTTGTGTTTGACATGTTTAGTAGTTAGTCTAGAGCCCAAACGGTTTCATATAAAGAGCCAAAAAGCAAACCTGGTAGAGGGCTGAATATACACTACACTATATTTACTGTGTATATATATCATCTATTCTGTACTGTTTAACAATAAGTAGAACAGTTCCCTGAAATCCTCTTCAGTAATGCAGTATCAGCTGAAGATAATGGATTTACTACAGTAAAAACAGAGTCAGTCCTGTTTATAACACACTAGAGTTCAGTGCTGAATACACCAGCGCTCCTGCCTTTACCTTCATCTGTCAGCATTTACATTTCACAAGTCTGATTCAGTCACAACAGTTAAAGGAATCATTTCATTTCAGCAGCTCAGCATTAAAACAAAGAATCAGGAGGGTATGTTCAACTAGAAATGACCATCTCTGTCGGAGGAATCGGCCCCTGACCACCTCCATATCCTTCTCCCTCTGCTTTCAGATGGGCTGGTGGGCCAAATCAAAGGTTACCATGGACCCACAGGGCCTACTTAGGACATCTCTGGTCTAAACGCCTCACAATTTTAATTTAAGCTAGATTAGATATACGTTTATATATATACACACATTATAGGTGGGCATAGGTTAATTTGTTAATCTAGATTAATTTAGAATATATATATATAGTTAACATATATTTACTATTTTCCAAGTGTGTTTCACTACTGTAAGAGAATATCAGCATTCAGTACATACTCTCAGTATTATCTTAGCTTGAGCTGAGCCGATCTAATCCTGTTCATATGAAGTAAGCTGCTGCTCCCGAGCAGGTTTGAGCTAGCAGATCTGTTGCCATGACAACAAGTCTCAGATGAGATTTGAAGAACTAAACAATCCTGGATCATGTCGAATCATCAATATCCAAATCCAGCTGATGGAGTAATACACACATGAAGAACAGACCCCTGGACTCACGTGTGGATTACAGTGGTCTGCTAACATGCACAGGAATATGTTTGTAAGGATCATGATTTACCCGAGAGCTTTTCACATCTGGAAATGGTGAAATCCAGATCTGCTTTATTTTTTATGTAATTATTTTTAGGTGTTTTCACCTTTATTCTGACAGGACAGGAGAGAGAATGGACAGGAGAGTGTGGGGAGCAGAGAGAGGGGAAGGACCGGCATAGCACCTCGAGGCGGGAATGGACTGACAGATCTGCAGTAGATGCTGCTCTCTGAGTGTAAACGCTGCAGTCAAACTATTACCCCAGTGTAGGATTTTCAGCACATCATGTGACAGCTGCACCTCAGTACCCTCTCTATACTCACTGACAAATGACCAACTATAGAGCAGTGTGTGTGTGTGTGTGTGTGTGTGTGAGGTGCTCACCTCTGTGTGTGTGTGTGTGGTACGGCTGGGCTCTGTAATACTCCTCAGGCGTGACAGTCTTGACTCCACCGAAGTAATCGAGCACCCAGACCTGAGTGATGTTGATCTGAGCGAAGAACCAGCCGTGATCTGAGGGCCAGTCCTGCATCTGCGGGTGTCTGCTGAACAGAGCACGCTTCGCCACACACACCTCCTCAGAGTCATTCAGCTGAACACACACACACACACACACACACACACACACACACACACACACACATATCAGAATCTTATATGCTCGCACACACATACACACACACACATGTGTCAGAATAACACACTCACTCTAGACACACACAGACACATCAGAATCACATTCTCACTCCAAACACACACACACGCACACACGCGCACACATATCAGAATCTTATATGCTCGTACACACACACACACACACACACACACACACACGTGTCAGAATAACACACTCACTCTAGACACACACAGACACATCAGAATCACATTCTCACTCCAAACACACACACACGCACACGCGCGCACACACACACAGACCTGCAGCAGTGATCCGGATAGGATGACGTGCGCACACAGAGGAGACTGAGGGTCGAACCCGTGATTCCTGCAGTAACTGCTCTGAGCCAGAGACACGGAGAGAGAGACCTGCGGGTTCACCTGCGCACACACACACACACACACACACACACACACACACACACACACACACACACACACAAGTGTTGATGGAAGTGTGTGAAACATGATATAGTACCACAGAGAGATGCTGAGGGGTTTATAGAGAGAGCTGGATCATGTGGTGTTCTTCAGACATCAGCACTGACGTGTGTGTGTGTGTGTGTGTGTGTGTGTGTGTGTGTGTGTGTAAGAGGTGTGTTTGTGTGTGTATTATTGTGTGTGAGAAACAGTGTGTGTCAGTATGTGGAAGAGAGTGAGAAAGAAAAAGTGTGTGTGTGTGTGTGTGTGCGTTCACGAGAGTGTGAGTCAAAGAGAGTGTCTGTTTGTGATAGTGTGTATTACTGTGTGTAAAAAGGTGTGTGTGTGTGTGTCTAAGAGAGATTGTGTGTGAGAATGTGTGTGTGTTCGTATGTGAAAGAGTGAGTGTGTGTATGTCTCAGAGAGTGTTTTAGTGTGATAGTGTGTATTAATGTGTGTGTGTGTGTGCGTGTTTTTCTGTGTGTCTGAGAGAGATTGTGTGTGTGTTAGTATTTGAGAGTGTGTATGTGTTAGTGAGAGTGTGTGTCCGAGAGTGAGTGTGATAGTGAGTATTATTATGTAAGAAAGGGTGTGTGTTTTTCTGTCTATGAGTGTGTAAGAGAGAGAATGTGTGAATGTGTGTGTGTGTGTGCGTGTGTGTGTGTGTGTTAAAGCTGATAAACTGCTGTGTAACAGTGATAAGCTCTGCTGAGTCACACTGACCCACTCCTACAGTCAGCACGTCTCTCACACACACACACACACACACACACACTCACACACTTCACTGCTTTATGACCAAAAAATGAAAACAAAATCAGACTTCAGTGATACATCTGTGTGTGCGTGTGTGTGAGCGCACCTGCAGGTCCTGCACAGAGATGTCCAGGTGTGTGAGGTACAGGTATGGTGTCCCGCTGCTGGCCCCCGGCGGCCCGTCGCTGATGGAGAAGCTGTTGGAGAAGGGCTGTCCGCGCACCGGCTCGCGGCTGGAGATCGTCGCCACTGAAGCCCAGTCGCTCTTACTCACCACAAACCGGGCCATGCGCGCCACCTGCTCGTGCGGCGGAACCAGAACCAGCGGAAACACCCGGGCGGCGGCAGAGAGAGCCAGAATCACGGAGAGCAGCGCGCGGAACATCACGAGCGAGAGAAGAAGAAGAAAACAACAACAACAACAACAACAACAACAAGTGCGGAGAGTCTGATAAACACCGCCTCCAATGTCCACCGCGCCACGTGACCAGCGCAGTCATGTGACCTCCACACAGCACGTGTCCAAACACAAGCTAGTAAACAGCTGCTGATAAACTGACTTTCACTCATTCATGAATTTATTCACATGCTTCATTCAGTCATCTCTACATCTAATATATGCAGAAGCTTATTAATAACTATAAACAGGAGAGATGAGTGTTTTACTGAACTGACTGATACAGAAGGTGTAGCTGAAGCACTGCAGGCCATATCAGACATCACAATCCGCACAACACGCCTTATACAGCAACACACAATACAGCTTTAGTCGAATTATTCAATCAGGGTGTTTCCCAGACATGGGTTGCAGCTGGAAGACCATCTGCTGTGTAAAACATGTGCTGGATAAGTTGGCGGTTCGTTCCGCTGTGGCGTTCCCAGATTAATAAAGAGACTAAGCTGAAAACAAAATGAAGGAGGAAGTGCAATCAGACAGAAAACCGACACAGTTTACCATATTCTTATGAATAAAACTCTATTATAATCATTATTATGAGCTCATTTTATATGTAACAGATGACGTCAGTATATTTATTCAGAGTATCGCTCTTAAAGAGCCTCTTTAATTGGATGTTTGCTGTAATGAGCTCAGCTTCTGATTGGCCGGAGACTCAGTACCCACAGCTGATTTTAATAAAGCCCAATTAAAGCTCCAGGATAAAAGAGCAAACCCTGAGCTGAAGAGGAGCATCTGCACTCAGTGTGTGTGTGTGAGATTTACTCTCTGTCAGTACGGTCAGCAGGTGAGTACTGCGCGTGTTATTGAGTTATATTGTTGAGTTATATTTCTGCATTATTCACTGATTTTAGTCAATATCATGATGTACTTCAGACTCTTCAGTTTATTCTACTGTTTTTGTGGAGCACTTGTTCAGTGTTTCTGCTATTGTAGCTTTTGACTGTCTGCAATCTGCATCCAGCTTCACTATAATAATAATAATAATAATAATAATAATAATAATAATAATAATAATAATAATAATAATAATAATGATTTGATTAGCTGAGCTAAAACTGGAGAACTCTCATATGTACTGTACTCAAATGTTTAGCACTGTTTAAGGATGCCTTCATTGCCGTGTAGCTGCATGTGTTAGTTTGGATCAGTAACTGAAGGAACCATGCTTAACATAAGCAGTTTGTATATTTCCCACAATAATAGACTCCGCTTGGTGCATCATTGCCATGTACCTGCAGTTCTGGAGAGCCTCATGTTTATTCAGTCTTGATCAATAACTGTATCTCCTCCTGCAGCTCTGTTCATCATGTCTGGTCGTGGTAAGAAGCTGGCAGCTCCACAGAAGAGTAAGACCTCAGTGTCCCGCTCTGCACGGGCTGGTCTGCAGTTCCCCGTGGGCCGCATCGCTCGTCTGCTACGGAAGGGGAACTTCGCGGCACGCATTGGCTCTGGGGCGGCGGTGTACCTGACTGCAGTGATCGAGTACCTGTGCGCGGAGGTGCTGGAGCTCGCAGGAAACGCCAGCAGAGACAACAAGAAGCTCCGCATCGCACCGCGACACATCCAGCTAGCGGTGCGCAACGACGAGGAGCTGAACGTACTGCTGGGCGGAGTCACCATCTCTGAGGGCGGAGTCCTGCCTAACATCCAGGCAGTGCTGCTGCCCAAGAAGACCAAAGCTGCCCGTGAGCCAAACGCTGGTGCAGAGGCGCAGTCACAGGACTTCTGAACGACACGAGGACTTTTAGCACTTATTTTAGGACCAGGATATTAATAAAGAACGTTTCTTAACCCAGAACTCTCGCACACTTCTTGAACTTGTTCTGTTTACATGATCCCTAATCTTAAGTGCTTTGAGACTCAAGCTTGATCTCGCTTCAGAGACCCTTGTCAGATTGTAGCTGAAGTATCACTATAAATCTGAATAGTTATGTGGAATTATGCTTATGAAGATGTATTTGTAGCATTAGTAGTTGGCGGTTCAATTCTTAAAACTAGAGTGGTGAATGGAGGGTTTTTTTTTTTTTTGGGGGGGGGGGGGAGGATTAATCCAGATTTGAAAGGCCAAATATCTGACATTATCCCACATTTGAAGTGCTTTAACTGGGCTTCCAGTAACTATTCAGCTGCAGTTCCAGAGATGACCACCAGAGTACAGCCATGACCATATAAGGGTGCTCAGTACCTCCATGACCATATAGGGGCGCTCATGTTTGTGTATGCTCTGAGGAAGATGAAAACCATTTGTACTGCAGACATTAAATTCTGTAGTGGTATGGGCAGTTTGATGGCATTTAGTTTTAACCTCTACATTTACCTCAATATCATCACTGGGGTTTAATCTCAATATGGTGAAACAAAGTGAAGCGCTGTGTGACTGACCACTGCTGGTGTGACAGACCACAGACCTGCTGAAACCAGAAAACCCACCGCATCCCCTTCTGAAAAGGCTGACATTCAGCTGATGCTTTAGTCCAAAGAGACTTGACTACACACACACACATCTGCACTGCTCTCCCTGACCTTTACTGTGGTTTAGAAAACTCGAGCGTTCTCAGAAACATCTCAAGAGCAAATTAACAACTGTAGCGCTGTGTGTTTAAGAAAATCCCCTTTATACAAGCTGTGAATGCGTCTCTGGAGTGTTTACTGAGCTGAGAATAGCACACAGATCATGTCCTCACGCTCTCTGAATCTGACCCTTTCAGGCTTTGATCCTAACTGTGGTGTTTTGGTGACTGTCGCTTTAAATGCAAATGAGAGGGCGGAGCTACAGATGTAAAGCAGCAGTGTGTGTTGTGAGTGCTGCTCAGGTGTGCTTCAGTCTTCTGTCAGTCTATGTCGCTCCTGTCTCTGTTGATCTAAAACTCCACATCTATAATCCTCTTAGTCTATGCTGACATTATCTTCAGCAGCTCAAACACTCTAATGGCTAATGGACAGACGGCTGCTTCTCACTCAGGGCTGCTGCTTATGCTAATGAGATGGAGACTAGTGGGCGGGGCTTTCCCCCTCTGATGACACGTACAAAGGGAGAATGTCAATCAAAGTGTTTCTGCAGACTGTGTGCGTGTGTGTGTGTGTGTGTGTGTATCATGAAGGAGCTCATATAAATAACTCGTCTCTTTATTGTCAAAGATCTTTTGAGTAGCTGAGAAAATCAGTGAAGGTGTGTGTCAGAAAACAGCAGCACACACACATTAACACTGAGCTGCTGCTGACACACACACATGCACTCTCTCTCTCTCTTACACACAGAGCTGTGTTTCCTCCTGGTGTGTGTGTGTGTTCTCCTACACACTGCAGTGTTTCTCTTCTGTGTTCTGCTGGCTCCAGGTCAGTTCAGTTCCAGCTTTCACTGGTCTAACACACACACACACACACACACACACACACACACACACACAATAATAAAACATAAATCATTTCTCAAGGGGTTAATAACATTGATTGATCACAGCAGCAGTTCAAGAGTCAAAGTGTGTTTATACCAGCCAAACTAAAAACAACCAGAGGAAATATACTGACTGTGTGTGTGTGTGTGTGTGTGTGTGTGTGTGTGTGTGCTGAGGCTGACCTGCGGGTGAAGAAGGCGATCAGAGGGAACTGTGGGTCGTGTGTGTCTGTGAACACGTTCTGGATGAAGAGGTTTGGATCATCGCTGTGCTGCAGGAGACACACACACACACACACACACACACACACACATTGAACTTAACTGTTTGTCAGACTGTAGTAGTGTGTGAATATTGATGAGGGTGAAGCAGACGCACGGTGAAGAATCGAGCCACGTTTCCTTCCCTCGACGCGTCCAGATAATACACTCCGTCATGTGTGTGTGTGCGAGTGTGTGTCCTGCTGTCCTGCAGACCATTTGACACCATTAATCTGGGCTTCTTTCTCAACGCCTGCTCACACTGATCGTCCTCTGCACACACACACACACACACACAGACACACACACACAGGTCTTCAGCTGTCTGTGGAACACTGTGGAGGTGTGTGTGTGTGTGTGAGGTGTGTTTGTACCCGTCTCACTGCTGACGCTGAACTGCTGCTGATCCTGGAACAGAAGAACACACAATACACTGATGATGTTCAGAAACACACACACACACACACTGCTGCATTCAGAATAACTGCACACATGTGTGTGCGAGAGCATGAGTGTGTATGTACATGTGTGTTTCTGTGTGTGTGTGTGTGTGTATATGTATATATTTGTGTGTGTCTCTTTGTGTGTGTATACGTATTTGTGTATATATATATATATATATGTGTGTGTGTGTGTGTGTGTGTGTGTGCATACCCTGCGCTGAGCTGGACTGTGGTCTGCAGGTCTCTGTATGACCGGCACGTGCAGCGGCGGTGAGCTGTCGAGTGTGTGTGTGTGTGTGCGCGTCTCCTCAGGAATCCTCCACTCCTCCACCAGCTGCACCTCATCATCAGACACGGCCGGCTCACCGCTGCGCTCTGCTGGACACTCCGAACTCTGCTGCAGACGCAGGACTACACCTGACACACACATACAAACACACACACATACACACGCACACACACACGCACGCACACCGTTATTGTCATATAAGGCACAGGTAAAGTAGTTCCGGCAGGTTTAGAGCGCAGTACAGCTCTTGGCTGTCACTCATAACTGTGATGTGTGTGTTACTGACCTGCGTATATGCAAATGAAGGTGCCGGCGTCGAGGTCGTCACGGCAACGGACGGCCCACCTGCGCTCCGGTGTGCGGAAGACCTGCAGACGCACACGCAAACCCTTCTGCACCACACGGTTCTCACAGCGGCTGCGCTCACACCCGCACCACGGCCCGCACTCAAACAACCTGCAGACACACACACACACGCTCATGAACCAACACATACACACGCACCAACACACACAGACATACCAACATACACACACACGGTACTGACCCTGTGCGCAGTGCGTGTGTGAGGCGCTGGTGTGTGTACGCTCCTCCTGCTGTCCTCCTCACACACGCGCAGCTGTGCGCATCAGTGCAGCCGTCGGTGCAGTCGCAGCACACACTGAAGAGCGGCTCTGCGCTGAGGAAGCAGCCGTGTGGCCAGCGCTCTCTCCGGTACCGGAACTCCAGCGGCCGCGCGCCGTCCACAGTGTTCACCAGAGCCACCGGCGCCGGCTCCAGCCCGCGGCTCAGGTCCCGCTCCAGCAGCGGCGCCACACACACCTGCCGCTCCACACACACCTGCGCGCTGAAGCTGAAGTTCTCCGTCTGCAGCACACACACACTCTGAGACTGCAGCAGGAAGCGCAGCACCTCCTGCATGCAGCTCAGACTCCGCCCACACGGCGCTTTATAAAGCACGCCGCCGTCCTCACACACGCGCTGGAAGTGGCAGAGCAGCGGCGCGCGCAGCGGGTTGTGGCCCAGCAGGTGGTGTGTGTGTGCGGGCAGATGCGGAACACACGCAGCGCTGCAGTCGTGCGGCTGGAAGACGAGAGGAGCTGCGGGATCAGACCTGCTGGAGGAGGACATCTGACTGTAGCCTACGCCCACATCACTATAGAGCCTGGTGGAGCGCGCACACACACACACATCAGTGTCTATTGCAACATTACACTGATGACCAGTGTTTCATTACATGAGATGAAATAATACACACACACACACACTCAAACAGCAAAATGAACACACACACACACACAAGAACACACACACACACTCATGCCCACACACCAATGCATACACACAAACATGCACACAAATGCATGGACACACTCACGCATAGAAATGCGTGCACACACACACACACACACACACACACACACACACACACACGTAATAATAATGATACTGTCAGACCGGGTGGTGCTGTGCTCAGGATCCTCCGGCTGCATGCCGTTCTGCAGACTCTTAGGAGAACACTGAGGCTCAGACACTGTCACAGTGAGGATGTCTGAAACGCACACACACACACATCATGGTGTCAGTATTGATCATCAGTATTGATCATCAGGGTTGATCAGCACACACACCTTCATCCAACAGCACATCTTCAGTGGCTTCAGTCCTCATGAGGGTCAGTTTAGACTCCTGGACGATCTTCATGGCCTGAACATACTCTACACACACACAGACACACACATCATTATCATCATCATCAACAACAACACACCTGTGTGTATCACTGTGTGTGTGTGTAATGTAACTGTGCTGGTATACTTGTTTATGTGAGTGTATATAGTCTATTTGTGTGTGTGTGTGTGTGTGTGTGTGTGTGTACCTCTGTCTGTAGCAGTGTTATCTCTGATTGTGTGTCGTAAGTGTTTCAGCACCTCCATCAGCTCATCAAACACTCCATCAACATCCACCTCAGACCAGAAGAACTTTGCTGTGTCTAAAACACACACCAATATCATCATCATCACCATCATCACCATCATCATCAGCTCATACAGCTCTATTAATCATGTGTATTATATGGTGTGTTTTCATATTAAGCAGGCGGATGATAACTCTGTATCAGGCGTAACTCGCTGCAGAAGTATTGAGTTATATCTGAACACTGCTCTGAGATCAGTCTGATCCTCACCGGCTTCAGTCTCCATCACTGAGTTCAGGAGATCTGCAGAAACACACAAACACGGCATAAACACTCGCTACACTCGCTACATTCACTACACACACACACACACACACACACACACACACACACACACAATTCCACAACAACACGAGCGCGCACACACACACACACACACACACACACACACACACACACAATTCCACAACAACACGAGCGCGCGCGCACACACACACTCTTGCACAAAGACTGTGTGTAGGAATAAAGGAGCTCGAGTGAACGCTAATACACATGCTCGCAGCTCTGGGAAACGCTGAAAGCGGAATGAAAGCGGCGCGTTTCTTACTTTAATCACTTCATCAGATCAGAGTGAATGAAAGAAAGCGGCTTCAGCTCCTCCACATGTGATGCTCGAGTCGAGTCAATGGTTCAATCGAACCGAAGCGTTAGTGAATCACTACAGAGAGACTCATCATCGTCTCATCAAACTAGTTGAAAATACCCCAGTAAACACTGCTGCAGGACACAGCTATTATACTACCATCATGCAGATCGGAGAAGTCTTTCTTCAAAAAGATTATCCAAATGACTCACAAATCACTTGTTGTCCGAACGAACCGACTGGCTAAGTGAATCAGATTCCCTCAGTGTTTTGATTCTAGAAAAAGACTGAATGAATCGATTGTCGATTATTCTCAATTGTCGCATGTTAATATTTGGACACAGTAATTATAAGTTCTCTGCACTCGGATGGATGATTGTTGTGTGTGTGTGTGTGTGTGTGTGTGTGTGTGTGTGTTGAGTGAGAATATAACAGTTAAATGAGTTCTCCGTCGATCGGTGTTCGTCTATGTCTGTCTGTGGGTCTTATCAGTGTACTGTGCTGTTAGGGTTAGGGTTATATTAAGGTTATATTCTGCTTTATCTCAGTAAACTGCAGAGTTTAGCGTGAACACGCATGTAACGCGCTTTTACAACACATCACGTGACGCGCCGATGTTTGTTGTTATGTATACCGCAGAGCACTTCCGGTGGGGTTTTGTAACAGTGAGCGCGCGGTTCTGCCGGTCCAGTAGAGCTGACCCGCTCCGACAGTAAGAGGACTCATCTATATTCACCATCATCTGTGTGTGTGTGTGTGTGTGTGTGTAAACCTTCTGTTCAGAGCTGTTGTAGAGTTATATATCAGCAAACTTGTAGAAAACATTGTGTTTTTAAATAAGTGTACATTATATTAATATATGTGATATTCATTCATGACAAATATAGCTGTATATATTAATGTGTAGATAAATGAATAATAAATGTCACATGTGTATTTATAATGTATTTACAACATTAATCTGTTATTTTATATACATTTAATATATCTTTAAAATACAAATTATATATTACATTTATATTCTTTCATTAATTGTTTTCATTTATATATTATGTGCTTTATATATATTTATATGAAACAAATAATATACTAATATATTCTCAAATAATATCAAGAATATTATTGTATAACGCTGCTTTATTGATTATATGCTTATTGATTAAATATTGAAATATAGATGATTATAGTCTTTACTAATGTAGTATTTATATTATTTGTTTATCTTTTATCTGATCATTTTATTAAAAGAAATATTGAAAAGCAGGTTTTCATTTAGGTGTTTATCTGTGTGTGTGTGTGTGTGTGTGTGTGCGTGTGTGTGTGTGTGTGTGCGTGTGTGTGTGTCTTTGTGCAGATGTCCAGTGTGTGTATGTCAGTGCGCGAGGCGCTGTGGGGTGTGTGTGTGGCTGATGCGCTGTCGATGCCCGTACACTGGTACTACAACACTGCAGACATCAGGAGAGACTTCAGCGGCTGGATCCAGAGCTACAGGACACCACGACACACACACCCGTCCAGCATCCTGAGCCTCTCTAACACAGGTCACACACACACACACACACACACACACACACACCTGTCCAGCATCCTCAGTGTCTTTAACACAGGTCACACACTCTGCAGCACAGGTCAGTGTGTGCACTAACGCTGGTGTGTGTGTGTGTGTGTGTGTGTGCAGCGGGCAGCGGGCGGACTGCAGGATCTGCTGCTGGAGTGTCAGTGGTGGGAAACGTGATTCTGCATGATAAGCTGAAGTTCTGGACGGCGCCGCGAGGATCAGTGCACTACCACCACGGTAACACACACCAACATACCTTCATCATTTATATTACACAGTTATTTATTGATTGATTGGATCATATCTGCACATGTTAGTCATTTCAGTGGTTAAATGATGGATTTGTGCAATATTCTGACATTTATGACGTGTTTTATATACGGTAGCCCACATATGAACTATAAACTAGCATGTCCACTTAGGCTGTTCTGAAATAAAGCAGTGTGTTCGTCTCTGTGTGTGTGTGTGTGTGTGTGTCTGTGTGTGTGTATGTGTTTCAGATCTGCCCGCGGGTGCGAACACTCTGAATGTTCTGTGTGCTGTGCGCGCGGCGCGTGTGCTGTCCTCCGTCAGGTGTGTGTATGATGCGTCTGCGCGCGCTGCTGTTCTGCAGGATTATGTGCAGTTCATGACGACGCCTGGATCACACAGAGACACGTACGCTGAGTCCTTCCACAGGGGCTTCTTCTGTGACTGGCAGCAGCACAGGCCCACAGCGGCCGCACAGGTACACACACACACACACACACACACACACACACACACACACACACACACACACACACAGTACAGCAAACTACAGTATGGCTTCATTTGTTTATATTACTGTAGTTGTTGTGTTACCATAGCAACTGTAGAATCACCACAACAGATCAATCACTGTAGTTGTTGTGTTACCATAGCAACGGTAGAATCACCACAACAGATCAATCACTGTAGTTGTTGTTACCATAGCAACTGTAGAATCACCACAACAGATCAATTACTGTAGTTGTTGTTACCATAGCAACTGTAGAATCACCACAACAGATCAATCACTGTAGTTGTTGTGTTACCATAGCAACTGTAGAATCACCACAACAGATCAATCACTGTAGTTGTTGTTACCATAGCAACTGTAGAATCACCACAACAGATCAATTACTGTAGTTGTTGTTACCATAGCAACTGTAGAATCACCACAACAGATCAATCACTGTAGTTGTTGTTACCATAGCAACTGTAGAATCACCACAACAGATCAATTACTGTAGTTGTTGTTACCATAGCAACTGTAGAATCACCACAACAGATCAATCACTGTAGTTGTTGTTACCATAGCAACTGTAGAATCACCACAACAGATCAATCACTGTAGTTGTTGTGTTACCATAGCAACTGTAGAATCACCACAACAGATCAATCACTGTAGTTGTTGTTACCATAGCAACTGTAGAATCACCACAACAGATCAATTACTGTAGTTGTTGTTACCATAGCAACTGTAGAATCACCACAACAGATCAATCACTGTAGTTGTTGTTACCATAGCAACTGTAGAATCACCACAACAGATCAATTACTGTAGTTGTTGTTACCATAGCAACTGTAGAATCACCACAACAGATCAATCACTGTAGTTGTTGTTACCATAGCAACTGTAGAATCACCACAACAGATCAATTACTGTAGTTGTTGTGTTACCATAGCAACTGTAGAATCACCACAACAGATCAATCACTGTAGTTTTTGAGTTACCATAGCAACTGTAGAATCACCACAACAGATCAATCACTGTAGTTGTTGTGTTACCATAGCAACGGTAGAATCACCACAACAGATCAATCACTGTAGTTGTTGTTACCATAGCAACTGTAGAATCACCACAACAGATCAATTACTGTAGTTGTTGTTACCATAGCAACTGTAGAATCACCACAACAGATCAATCACTGTAGTTGTTGTGTTACCATAGCAACTGTAGAATCACCACAACAGATCAATCACTGTAGTTGTTGTGTTACCATAGCAACTGTAGAATCACCACAACAGATCAATCACTGTAGTTGTTGTTACCATAGCAACTGTAGAATCACCACAACAGATCAATTACTGTAGTTGTTGTTACCATAGCAACTGTAGAATCACCACAACAGATCAATCACTGTAGTTGTTGTTACCATAGCAACTGTAGAATCACCACAACAGATCAATTACTGTAGTTGTTGTTACCATAGCAACTGTAGAATCACCACAACAGATCAATCACTGTAGTTGTTGTTACCATAGCAACTGTAGAATCACCACAACAGATCAATTACTGTAGTTGTTGTGTTACCATAGCAACTGTAGAATCACCACAACAGATCAATCACTGTAGTTTTTGAGTTACCATAGCAACTGTAGAATCACCACAACAGATCAATCACTGTAGTTGTTGTGTTACCATAGCAACTGTAGAATCACCACAACAGATCAATCACTGTAGTTGTTGTGTTACCATAGCAACAGATTAATTTAAGAAACACTGCAGCGTTCATTATGAATGATCATGGCCTTTTTAAATAACACAACTATTAATGGGACAAA
>NC_079435.1:63296000-63303500 GCF_903798145.1 Danio aesculapii | reverse complement strand
TGGGTTTCCTCCAGGTGCTCCGGTTTCCCCCACAGTCCAAACACATGAGCTATAGGGGAACTGATCAACTAAACTGGCTGTAGTGTGTGTGTGTGTGAATGGGTGTGTTTCCCAGTACTGGTGTGCAGCTGGAAGGGCATCCACTGTGTAAAATATATCCTAGAATAGTTGGTGGTTCATTCCGCTGTGGCGACCTCTGATTAATATAGGGATTAAGCTGAAGGAGAATTAATAAATGTGTTAATTTGAGGAACGCCCTTATATGGAGCTGCTGTGGGCGTGTGTTATGCAAATCATGTGCATGAGGATGCTTAATGAGCAGTGGCGCCCCCAGAAAATGTGGCCAGAAGAGGCCGCACCAAATCTTGAGGTGGCACACAAAATAATGAATCGAGTGTGATGGTATATTTTTGTTTCTGGTAAATAAAATAATGTGGTTTTGATTCATGTAATTAATTACTGTTGAAATATTGTAATTAATTCAGCAGGTACACGTGCAAAACCAAACGAAGAGCAATATTTAGTTTAAAGCAGATCTTTACATATATATAAATAACATTTCAGTTACTTTCACATGTTCTTATTGTACAGTATATGCCATGTCTGACATTAATGAAGATTAATGAGTTAATTAATAAAACAAATCAAATGAACAAGCTGAACAAAGGCATTGTACTATACACACACACACTCACTATACAGACCCTAACATCATTTATCCATACCCCTTTTCAGCCACATTATTATTAATGCAGCTTCTTCTGTTGATGTACATTACTGTAAATATTGAACTGCCATTGCTGTCTATTGAAGGTGTGTGTGTGTGTGTGTGTGTGTGTGTGTGTGTGTGTGTGTGTGTGTGTGCTGGTCAATGATGATCGGGGAGGCCCGTGGTGGAGGTTCTAGTTTAAATGACACCCTGGGCGAACCACCCCATACCCCCCCCCCCCATCTCCCTTTTTATTGTTAGATTTATTTTTCTATAAATATAATAACTGATTTAGATTTATTCTAAATAAACACAGTTATTATTAATATTATTATACAATTATTATCATTAATAAACAACAGAAATCAGTCCTAAATGTTCCTGGAAAGCAGCGTAACTGTGTGACATGCTGAGAGCCCTTAAGAAATCTGTAGCATGATTATTAGTTATGATAATTCTAAACAATACAAACACACACGTTTAATAGAGTTATCTGTGGCCGAGAATTAATGTTATGAAGTCTTCCCTCCCTGACTCTTTATTCCTCCTTTCTGCTTTCCTTTCCCTGCAACATGCCCCTCTGGGCGATCGGCCATGCCTAAATCCACCACTAGGGGAAGGGGAGGGGCAGTGAATCAGCTACGTCAGTGGCACCACCCATGATTCAGTGGCTGCATTTCCTTTATTTATTTATTATAATATAGTGAATTTACATAAGCACATTTAAATGAATCACATCACCAGCAGAATCATATTGGGGTGGCCACAGGGGGCGCCACTGTTCATGAGAACACTTCATATTCACTAACAGGAGGAGGAGTTTAACCAACGTGTGTGTGTGTGTGTTGTGTATTATGTGTAGTGTTTACATGATAAGCAAATGTGTGTATAAATACATAGAAATGACACAATTACTAGTGAACGAACCGTGTTTAGAGTGTGATCGTGTGGTTCTGTGTGCAGTAGTCTGTGTGCAGTAGTTGTGTAATAATCAGTATAATGTAGATCTCGCCGGAGCGTATTCAGAATAAACTCTTCAGTCTGTCAACATCAGCTCCTGATGATCAACCTGTCAGCCTTCATTCTGCCTGTATTGTGCATGTTGTACTGAACATGAGTGTGTGTGTGTGTGTGTGTGTGTGTGTGTGTGTGTGTGTGTGTGTGTGTGTGTGCAGGGGAGAACTGTAACCGTGGAGCAGCATTAGGGGCTCTTCTGGGTGCGCGGGCGGCTCACATCGGCTCCTCCGTCCCTCAGCACTGGAAGAACGGCCTGCTGGACACACAACAACACATGATTAATGACATCCTGCGCCATCTCAACACACACACTCCTGTCTGACACACTTCTCATATCTGTGTGTGTGTGTGTGTGTGTGTGTGTGTGTGAGAGTGTGTCAATGTCTGAATGTAGTGTGTATGTGTTAATGTATGTGTCTGAGCGTGTGACAGTGTGTATGTCTGAATGTATAGCGTGTGACAGTGTGTATATCAGTGTATGAATATGTGTGTGAGTATAAGAGTGTGTGTGTGTGTGTGCGCTACAGGAAGTTCTGCCCACACGTGTGGTTTCCCGCCTGCTCTGTGTTGGAGTTTCTCCTCTTCTGTGTTTCTGTGACCCACTTGACGTCAGTGTGTGTGTGTGTGTGTTTGTGTCAGAGCGCGCAGAAGCAGGATTTTAATCTCCACACACCAGACACACTGTAAACACATCTGCACACACTGTAGAAATATCCGTACTCCAGCAGTTATTGTTTTTCATGACTGATGTTTATATTTCCCTTCATTATTATTAATATTAATATTTAATTCAGCTCATGTGTTATAGTCTGCAGTGCTGTATAGTGTGTGTTACGCTACAAACACCTTGTAATAATCTGCATGTTCTGCTCTTTTACAGACTTATTCCTCCAGATATTATACATTATATTATTTTAATCCTCTAAAATGTCAGTAAAAGTCTCTTTATTAAACTGTAGAGCTGAATTTACAACATCAGAAGAGGACAGAGCAGAGATCAACATCCCATAATGCAGTTCACCACCGCTAATACACACTAAACACACACACTGCTCATTAACAGGGAGCTTTACAGTGTGTGTGTGTGTGTGTGTGTGTGTGTGTTTATTTGCACTGCACTTGATCTGTAACTGATCTGTTGTATATCTGTGTGCAGATGCTGCTGTAGTGAGATGTAGTTCCTGATTATTTGCACGTCTGCTGTTCAGGCTGTTGTGTTGTGTATAATGAGCTGAGGTATTGTGGTTCTTTGATTTGTCTTTCTGTGCATCATTAAATGCATCTGTAATCCTTCATTCACAGTAAATACTGCACTGCTTTAATTATCTCTGAGCGTGCGGCTCGTCCACAGGAATCAGCATTGACAACACAACAGACTCGAGTCGTTATTCTGATTAACTACTGCATATGCAGACGCTGCTGTAGATGATACTCTATCATGATTATTAGCACTATTATTGATTAATCTGTTGTGTTGTACATTAATAATCTGAAGGCTGTCAGTCTTTGATTTCTGTGTTTTTATTGCATTATTTAATTGTAGTTTACTGCACTGATATTTATTCCTCTTTTTATTAGTGTGGTTTATTATAATATGCATGCAGATGTGACTATAGCGGATCTTTTGTTCCTGATATTTGCACTTCTACAGTTCATTATTGTGTTGTAAATGAATGAGTGTTTGAGTTTTCATTAAACACACAGATGTACTCCTGCATTTATAGTGAACATCTGCCTTATAAACAGCCTTCAGCATATCCAACACAACAGTCTCACTTTATTTCACTTAATGCACATTACAGTCTGCTACTGAGTGATCTTTTGTCCAGGATTATCTGTTGTGCTGTAAATAAATGTCTGATTGGTGTTTGCATCATTAAATGGGCTGGTAATTTAACCATTCTGCATTTATATTTATTCCTATATTTTTGTTATGAGTGCACTTTAGTTCATCCATTGTATATTTTACTATGCATGCAGACGCTGCTATCTCTGCTGATTATTAGCGTGTTGCTGTGCTGTGTATAATGTCGCTGTCGTCTGCTGGTTTCTCATCTCTGTGGTGTTCAGAAGCTCACAGACCATCTAAAGCTGAGTTTAAAGACGGAAACCACAGCGCTGCTTATAGTTTCAGGCAGAGAGAAGCCCCATATAGAGATCTCTGATTATGCAGACGCTCTTGCTGAAACTTCAATGATTCATTTAATCAATGGAAACTTTATATATATCTCTATATTTATAAGCCCTCGTATTCTTCCTCTCTGAGTTTCTGTTTTTGATGAAACCCAGAGGAAAACATTGAAATATTGATGTGAACCAAACAACATCAGCCATTATTCAGCGCATCAGCAGTTCAAGACTCTGGAAGTGTGTAGGAAACACTTTATATTACTAACACCAGGCGAGAATAATCCTGTAAACATCACTGAATCACTGTTAAATAATGTCAGACATTCTTCAGTGTATCCGCAGCTTCAATACAGCACTGTAAATGTGTATTATAGATTATATTATAAACATTATTGGCTCTCAATATTACAATCTGTCCTGGTTCATTTCAATAAAAGAACAAAGGTTTTACAATTTTATACATTTATTAATAAAAAGCCCCTTATCATATTTAACTGTATGATTATTATACTAGAATGTGTGCTGGCTCATTCAAATAAAACCCTGCATTAATATATATCATATTATTAAAGTACTAAGCTTTGTCCTGGTTCATTTAAATAAACTTATAATAATATAAAAAGCCTATTGTTTTATTTTATATTATTGCTATTATACTAGAGTGTGTGTTGGCTGATTTACATAATAATGGTTTAAAATGTAATCAAATTAATAATAATATAATTATTATATTTCATATTATAAATATTATTATAATACTAGAATGTGTCCTGGTTAACTTACATAAGCAAAGTGTGAAATCGTAATAAAATTAACAGCAAAAATGCCTTATTATGGTATTTAATATTACTATAATAACACATTCTATAATTACATAACTTACATGATTATTATATTTAATATTATTATCATTTATAAGGTCAAATAGAATCAAATATTTAATGATCGCTTATTCTTTAACATATTTAAAATGTAATGTAAAGTACAGCTCAGAACAGTGTGTTATCAGTTGACTGATGATGAGGATTATTACACACACACACACACACACACATATATATTTGAAACATTAGATGAGACACATACTTTTGTTGGTTTGATCTGACGAGCGTCTCATTTTGACTCGAGGAGAAAATAAACCCTGAAGCGCTTCTCATCTATGAAGAAATAATCAGACTGGTTTGGGTCGACATGAGGATAGAACGATCATCATTTCTTTAAATGAGTTAAATCTCACCTGAAATAAAGTATCTGCTGTTCAGCGTCTGCCTGCGATATCAGAGACCCTGCACAACACAACCAGGATAAATACATATTCATTTAAATAAGCTTTGCAGAGACGTGTGTTTGTTATGACAGCACAAGATTTAGCTGAGATTAAATCTACAATCTGAGGATTCAATAACCTGAACACTGAGAAAATCACCTTTACACTTGTGCAGATGAACTCAGTGATGATAATAATAACAATAATAATAACAATAATGATAACAACAACAACAACAACAATAATAATAATAATATAATAATAATAATAACAACAACAACAATAATGATATAACAACAATAATAATAATAATAACAATAATAACAGTGATAATAATAATAACAATAACAACAATAATGATAATTCCAATAACAACAACAATAATAATAATATAATAATAATAACAATAATAATAACAATAATAATAACAGTGATAATAATAATAACAATAACAACAATAATGATAATAACAACAACAATAATAATATAATATTAATAATAACAATAATAATAATAATAATAATAATAACAATAATAATAACAATAACAACAATAATGATAATAATAATAACAATAATATAATATTAATAACAATAATAATAATAATAATAATAATAATAATAACAATAATAATAACAATAACAACAATAATGATAATAACAACAACAATAATAATATAATATTAATAACAATAATAATAATAATAATAATAATAATAACAATAATAATAACAATAACAACAATAATGATATAACAACAATAATAATAATAACAACAATAACAGTGATAATAATAATAACAACAACAACAAAAATGATATAACAACAATAATAATAATAACAATAACAGTGATAATAATAATAACAATAACAACAATAATGATATAACAACAATAATAATAATAACAATAACAGTGATAATAATAATAACAATAACAACAATAATGATATAACAACAATAATAATAATAACAATAACAGTGATAATAATAATAACAATAACAACAATAATGATAATAACAACAATAATAATAATAATATAATAATAACAATAATAACAGTGATAATAATAATAACAATAACAACAATAATGATAATAACAACAACAATAATAATAATATAATAATAACAATAATAACAGTGATAATAATAATAACAATAACAACAATAATGATAATAACAACAACAATAATAATAATATAATAATAACAATAATAATAACAATAATAATAACAGTGATAATAATAATAATGACAATAATAATAATAATAACAATAATAATAGAGTTTAATTGAAGAAATGTAGTAAAAGTATTTACTGAAAACTCAGTATTTTTAACATGAAAGAAGATTAACTAAAGTTTAAAAGCAGGTTTTTATCTACAATGGAAGTCAATGGTTACAGGTTTTCAGCTTGTTTTATTTGTTTTAATATCTTCTTGTGTGTTCAACAAAATAAAAACTCATGAAGGGTTATAATCATCACCCGAGTGAACAGTAGATTTTCTGGGTGAAGGCAAGTTTATTTTTGGCAAGGCAAGTTTATTTCTATAGCACATTTCATACACAGTGGCAATTCAAAGTACTTTACATAAACAGAAATAAAAGAAACAAGTATAAGAGAAATAAAAACAAATAATAGAAATGGTTAAAAAAAAAAAGAAGAAACCTTTAAAGTGTTAGTAAAAGTTAAATTATGAATCTATAATTATAAATCTGAATGAGTTTTGTATTTTCAAGAAGATATTTTGGAGAATAATCTGAAGACCGGTAACCACTGACTTCCACAGTAGAAAAAACAAATACAATGGAAGTCAATGGTTCCGGGTTCTCAACATTCTTCAAAATATCTTCTTGTGTGTTCAAAAGAATAAAGAAACTCGTGAAGGTTTGGAATAAGACAATGAGTAAATGACGATCCATTTTTAATCTGCTTTTATAAATGAAGCAGATACTTGAATAACAGTAAGCGCATGACCTGTGAAATATACAGTATAATCTGCTGGTTCCAGACTTTCAGAATAATAATAAGATTAAGATCACCCTTATCAAAACCCAAATCGAACCCCTTACACACACACACACACACACACACACACACACACACACACAAAGAAATAATTATGCTAATTAATGAAGGAAAAAGCAGGAGGGAGGGGGTCCATCTATAAAGAGGGTCTCGGTCTCGACTAAATAAATCACAGGGATTCACACTTTATTAATTAAGCTGGCAGACTCCCATATGGACTACTTAATTCACAATACATTGTTTGTGTGTGTGTGAGCTGTCCCTTTAAGAGCCCTGACCTGCGTGTGTGTGTGTGTGTGTGTGAGCTGTTTCTTTAAGAGCCCTGACCGGCGTGTGTGTGTGTGTGTGTGT
>NC_079435.1:63253500-63293500 GCF_903798145.1 Danio aesculapii | reverse complement strand
CACAACACTGGACAACACAACACAACACAACACTGGACAACACAACACAACACAACACTGGACAACACAACACTGGACAACACAACACTGGACAACACAACACAACACAACACTGGACAACACAACACAACACAACACTGGACAACACAACACTGGACAACACAACACAACACAACACTGGACAACACAACACTGGACAACACAACACTGGACAACACAACACAACACAACACAACACAACACTGGACAACACAACACTGGACAACACCTGCAAAGCTGCAGTAGCATCATCTTCCTCATCTTCCTCCACAGAACTCTCCTCGCCCTCTTCATACGGATGTCTGTACCGGAACGGCGGCTGCGAGCACTTCTGTGTGGAAACCAGCGATTCCACTCACACCTGCGACTGTGCGCCCGGATACACACTACACACAGACAACAGCAGCTGCGTGCCCACGGGTCAGCCATTATCCAGCAACACTTCTGTGTGTGTGTGTGTGTGTGTGTGTGTGTGTGTAGCAGCATCTGTGTTCAGTGTGAGATCTAAATTCTGTCATTATTAGCTGTGTGTGTGCATCCGCCCATTATTAAGTGCATTTCATTATCATACAATAATAATAATAATAATAGCACTGATAGCTCCACCCTAAAGCACTGATAGCTCCACCCTAAAGCACTGATAGCTCCACCCTAAAGCACTGATAGCACCGCCCTTAAAGACTGATAGCCCCACCCTAAAGCACTGATAGCTCCACCCTAAAGCACTGATAGCACCGCCCTAAAGCACTGATAGCACCGCCCTAAAGCACTGATAGCACCGCCCTAAAGCACTGATAGCTCCACCCTAAAGCACTGATAGCTCCACCCTAAAGCACTGATAGCACCGCCCTTAAAGACTGATAGCCCCACCCTAAAGCACTGATAGCTCCACCCTAAAGCACTGATAGCACCGCCCTAAAAGACTGATAGCCCCACCCTAAAGCACTGATAGCTCCACCCTAAAGCACTAATATCCCCGCCCTAAAAGACTGATAGCCCCACCCTAAAGCACTGATAGCTCCACCCTAAAGCACTGATAGCCCCACCCTAAAGCACTGATAGCACCGCCCTAAAAGACTGATAGCCCCACCCTAAAGCACTGATAGCCCCACCCTAAAGCACTAATATCCCCGCCCTAAAAGACTGATAGCTCCACTCTAAAGCACTGATATCCCCGCCCTAAATAAGTGATATCCCTGCCCTAAAGCACTGATAGCCCCACCCTAAAGCACTGATAGCACCGCCCTAAAAGACTGATAGCTCCACTCTAAAGCACTGATAGCCCCACCCTAAAGCACTGATAGCTCCACTCTAAAGCACTGATATCCCCGCCCTAAATGAGTGATATCCCTGCCCTAAAGCACTGATAGCCCCGCCCTATAGCATTGATAGCACCGCCCTAAAAAAGACTGATAGCCCCGCCCCTAAGCACTGATAGCCCCTCCCTAAAAGATGGAAAGCCCCGCCCTAAATGAATGATAGTCCCGTCCTAAAGCACTGATATCGTGCCCTAAAGGAGTGATAGCCCTGCCCTCAAAGACTGATAGCTATAGCCTAAAACACCTATAGCCCCGCCCTAAAGCACTGATAGCTACACCCTAAAGCACTGATAGCCACTCCCTAAAAGACTGATAGCCCCTCCCTAAAGTACTGATAGCTCCACCCTAAAGCACTAATATCCCCACACTAAAGCACTGATACCCCCATCCTAATTTAGTGATAGCCCCGCCCTAAAGCACTGATAGCCCCTCCCTAAAAGATGGATAGCCCCGTCCTAAATAAATGATAGTCCCGTCCTAAAGCACTGATATCCCGCCCTAAATGAGTGATAGCCCCGCCCTCAAAGACAGATAGCTACACCATAAAGCACTGATAGCCCCGCCCTAAAGCACTGATAGCCCTGCCCTAAAGCACTGATAGCCCCGCCCTCAAAGACTGATAGCCCTGCCCTAACGCACTGATAGCCCCTCCCTAAAAGACAGATAGCTCCGCCCTAAATGAATGATAGTCCTCAGGACACACTGATGTGCTGTTCAGACACTTTAGTTCTGTGGGTCTGGTGTAAACTGGTGTTGTGTTTGTGCTCAGCTGATTTCCCGTGTGGCCGGCCGGTGGCGAAGGGTGTGGGTCCGAGGATAGTGAAGGGTGACGTGTGTCCTAAAGGCCAGTGTCCGTGGCAGGTGAGCGTTCATCATCACATAATAAACTGCAGAATCGGAGCTAATCTGCTTGTCTACATGCTTCTACATGTGCTTCTGCTCCTCAGGCTTTACTAGAGTATGACGGACAGTATAAATGCGGCGGTGTGATTCTGGACTCGCAGTGGGTCATCACCGCCGCTCACTGCATCTGGAAGAAGGATCCAGCGCTCTTACAAGTCACAGTCGGTACGATATCACTACAGTCATAATACTGCAGACACAAGCTACAGACCTGCTGTAAATTCAGGAGGTCACTTCAGTGTAGATATGACCATCTGGAGCTGTGTTCAGGAAAACCCTAATCAGAAAACAAGACATTTCCCACAGGGGCGTAGAGTTACAGAATAAACAGCTGCATGTACAAGTGTATGATCCCTGTCAGGTCTCCTGAGCTCTCAGAGTAGCATGTCCAATTTAGATTAAAACAAAGTCAGGAAAAATACAGCCTGTGTACAGGCACAACACTGAGATATGAGACATGCTTCATTTGCACTGTGGCTAAAATAAAAGCAAGTCTTTATTAAACTCTCTCAGTTAATAAACATTTATTAACATCACACCATCAGGCCTCCAGCCAGCTTATTGAAAGGGGTGTTTATCTGAACAACTGAACGTTAGTTATGAGGTGTAAATATTGCATCTCAGTGACACTTTAAGAGCTCATTTTAGCTGGATTATCTTGTCAGATGGTGATCATAAACACACGTTGATGCATTTTGTCAAATTGCTTACCATACTATTTTACTACTATAAGTGTTTATTTACAAATGTGCATCTGAACTGTGTGTTTCATATCAGTTTTATAACTAATGAAAATGTAGATTAAAGAAATATGAAAAGGTACTTATTTTTAAAATACTAATTTATTATCATCTTTCATTAAATATACTTTTTATAAATCTGTTAAAATTAGTTTTAAATTAAAAACTGTGCCGGCACATTCAACTTTCCTCAGTCAGAATTTGACTATTAAAAAAAAAGAAATTAAAAATATTAATAAACCAACTTTAGGTCTTTCAAACCACCTGAACCCGACTACGGGCCTGACTATTTATTTAACTTAATAAATTGTGTTAAGAGAGGATATATATATATTGGGGGTCATTCACCCGTCCCCACCAATGTCAAGTGCAATTTCTCAAGATAAATTCTGAGAAGTTTGTAAGAGTGCAATTCTTAAACTCACCATGAGAGGGAAGTTAAGCTTGTCCTTTTTTCCACACTATGGTGATGTACATCCTATAAGACTGACAACCCCGCCCTAAAGCCCTGATAGCTCCGCCCTGAAAGATTGATAGCCCCGCCTGAAAGCACTAGTAGTGCCACCCTAAAGGAGTGATAGCCCTGTCCTAAAACACTGATGGCCCCACCCTAAAGCCCTGATAGCTCCACCCTGAAACAATGATAGCCCCACCCAAAAGCACTGATCGTCTCACCCCAAATGACTAATAGCCCCAGCCCCACCCAAAAGCATAGATAGTCCTGCCCTAAATGACTGGTAGCTCCACCCAAAAGCACAGATAGTCCCACCCTAAATGACTGATAGCTCCACCCAAAAGCACTGATAGTCCCACCCTAAATGACTAATAGCTCCACCCAAAAGCACTGATAGTCCCACCCTAAATGACTGATAGCTCCACCCAAAAGCACTGATAGTCCCAGCCTAAATGACTGATAGCTCCACCCAAAAGCAGTGATAGTCCCACCCTAAATGACTGATAGCTCCACCCACAAGCACAGATAGTCCCACCCTAAATGACTGATAGCTCCACCCAAAAGCACAGATAGTCCCACCCTAAATGACTGATAGCTCCACCCAAAAGCACAGATAGTCCCATCCTAAATGACTGATAGCCCCACCCAAAAGCACAGATAGTCCCACCTTAAATGACTGATAGCCCTGCCCTAAAAGACTGATAGTCCCTGCCTTTAATTGCTGATAGCCCCACCCTAAAGAACTAATAGCCCCGCCCTAAATGACTGATAGCCACACCCTAAAGAACTAATAGCCCCGCCCTAAATGAATGAATGAATGTTATTTTGATGGTGTAGGGAAGGTTACTGTATTTGATTAAGGTTAATGAGGGTAAATAGATTCTCCCACAATAATGACGTGCACAGATGCATCATTAATAAGGAGCGCTGCTACTGTACTCATATATAAACTGTGTCTGTTTGCTGTGGTCCTGCAGGTGAGCACATCCGCGACAGAGATGAAGGCACGGAGCAGATGAGGAAGGTGTCTGAAGTCTTCCTCCACCCTCAGTATAATCACTCCAGCACAGACAGTGATGTGGCTCTGCTGCGTTTGCAGCGGCCTGTGACTCTCGGACCCTTCGCCCTGCCCGTCTGCCTGCCTCCGCCCAACGGCACCTTCAGTCGCACCCTCGGCTCCGTCCGCATGTCCACGGTGAGCGGCTGGGGCCGGCTGGCGCAGTCTGGGCCTCCGTCTACGGTGCTGCAGCGGCTGCAGGTGCCGCGGGTCTCCTCGGAGGACTGCAGGAGCCGATCCGGCCTGACCGTCAGCAGGAACATGCTGTGTGCCGGCTTTGCCGAGGGCGGGCGTGACTCCTGCCAGGGCGACAGTGGCGGCCCGCTGGTCACGCGCTACAGGAACACCTGGTTTCTGACCGGCATCGTCAGCTGGGGGAAAGGCTGCGCTCGCGCCGACGTCTACGGCATCTACACACGCGTGTCTGTGTTCGTGGAGTGGATCCTGAAGACTGTGGCCAGCGCTTGAACATTTACAGGCATGATCAGATTTACTGCTCAGTTCAAGGTGATCTGTACAGCGCTTCACTATAATTACTGTTCCAGATTATTAAACTGCTCGTTATTATGCTCACAATCAGGACGAGTGTGTAGACTGGACAGTAGATGAGCATAACGGCACCATGATATGAAGATGTAATCTTATTTTATATGTATATAGTAGCTCTTCTTATAAACAATAGATCTGTGCACTTCATTACTTTAGAAAAATTACTTTGACCTCATAAACTTTGATCAAATACCAAATCCTCCCCTCACCCTCTCAACCTTTCTTCACTTCCTGGCCACATGGCATTGCTTTAGGGTGGGGCCATCTGTCCTTTAGAACAGGTCTGTCAGTCATTTAGGGCGGGGCTATCAGTCATCTAAGGCGGGTCTATCAATTGTTTGGGGAGGGGCCATTGGTTATTTAGGGTGGGACTATCAGTCATTTAGGGTGGGGCTATTAGTCATTTAGGGCGGGTCTATCAATGATTTAGGGCAGGGATGTCAAACTCAATTCCTGCAGGGCCACAGCTCTGCACAGTTTAGTTCAACCCTAATTAAACTCAGCTGATCAAGCTAATTAAGTCTTTCAGTCTTGTTAGAAACCTACAGGTGAGTGTGTTGAAGCAGGGCTGGAAATAAACTGTGCAGGGCTGCGTTCCTCCAGGGATTGAGTCTGACATCCCTGATTTAGGGTGAGAATATCAGTGCTTTAGGGCAGGGCTATCAGTCCTTTTGTCAGCAACGCCCATCTTTCAACAATCCAATCAGCTCTCAGAGAATGAAATCATGCTCCACCCTACATTATTTTATACTCTCAGGACTGTTATAAGTGGACGTACGTCACGATAGTGGAAAAAACGACACGACGCGATAGTGTCCTCCTCAAACGTGACTGTCGCAGCTGTGAAGTAACTCTTATCATTAAGCTGAGTGATATGGAGCTGTGATGCGCTCTAAACCTGCCGGAACTACTTTATCTGACTGACAATAACCAAACACCTGAGAGTGACCATCAGCCAATCAGAATCCAGCACTCAGCGTTTGTAGGCGTATCCTTGTGATATGCATATGAGATGGGAGGAGAGTATTTAAATGAATGCTTGCTCGATCACGTTTCTGTGCACTGCAGCAATAAACTAAAGAGAGACACAAACTGAGAAATGCTTCTGTATTATTATAAAAGAGAAAAGGTTGACAGAGATATTGACAAGGTTTTCCTTTGGAAACATCATTTTAAGTTGTTAAAAAATACTAAATAGCAATATTTAGCAGAATATGGGAATATATTTAAAACTGCATTGATATTGTCTCATGACTAGACCCACACAGAGTCTGTGCTCATCATTCAAGCTGTCAGTTCACTTGTGCAGGTGTGTGCAAATATAATCATTCAGTTTTCAGTAATGTTATTGAATAATATGCTGATGTTTATAGACTTTATATTTTCTGTCTTTTAGTAAATATCTTATATGAAACTTACATTATTTACCAAACAAGAGCTTATTAGATTTTCATTCTAAACCTTTAATAAAGGTTATTTTATTTGAATTTCATGCAGTTTTTAGTTACTATACTCATTCACTCACTCACTCATTCATTTTCTTTTCAGCTTAGTCCCTTTATTTATCAGGGGTCACCACAGCGGAATGAACCACCAACTAATCCAGCATATATGTTTTACACAAGGCGTCGCAGTGGCGAAGTAGGTAGTGCTGTCGGTTCACAGCAAGAAGGTCGCTGGTTCGAGCCATCTGCTGGGTCAGTTGGGGTTTCTGTGTGGAGTTTGCATGTTCTCCCTGCATGGGTTTCCTCCGTTTGCTCTGGTTTCCCCCACAGTCCAAATATATGCGCTATAGGGGAATTGGGTAAGCTAAATTGTCCATAGTGTATGAGTGTGTATGGATGTTTCCCAGAGATGGGTTGCAGCTGAAAGGGCATCCGCTGCGTAAACTATGTGCTGGATAAGTTGGTGGTTCATTCCGCTGTGGCAACCCCTGATTAATAAAGGGACTAAGCTGAAAAGAAAATGAATAAATGAATGTTTTACACAGCAGATGCCCTTCCACCTGCAACCCATAACTGGGAAACATCCATACACACATACACACACTCATACACTACGGCCAGTTTAGTTGATCAGTTCCCCTATAGCACATGTGTTTGGACTGTGGGGGAAACCGAAGCACCAGGAGGAAACCCACACCAACACGAGGAGAACATGCAAACTCCACACAGAAACACCATCTGACCCAGGCGAGGCTCAAACCAGAGACCTTCTTGAGTGAGGTGATCGTGCTACCCACTGCGCCACTGTAACGTCTAGTTACTATACTCTCAAAATACACATTCTGAATGGTCCATGACCCAAATATGCTGATATAACATGTGCTTCCCACTCCTAAATACAACATGATGGAGATTATAGAAACTCAGAACAAACACTCGGCTGAATATAGTGTGTGTTTCCGCTGTGTTTGCGCTGCAGTAGGGAGGGTTTGTGAACTCTGAGCGCTGGAGAGTGTTTAGACTTCAGACCTTTGATCGAGGATGTTCAGACAGAGTAAAGCGCAGTAAATATGAGTCTGCTGTTGGTGTTTTCTGTGCTCTTGAGTCTCCATTACTGCCATTCAGCAGCAGGTAATTACACTACATTCACTGTTCACCACTGTGGAGATACAGATGATGATGATGATGATGATGGTGGTGGGGTGGTGTTCGCAGTGTTCATGAGCAGAGATGAAGCTCACAGGGTGTTGATCCGAGGCAAACGGGCGAACTCGGGCTGGTTTGAGGAGATGAAGACGGGGAATCTGGAGCGCGAGTGTCTGGAGGAGAAATGCTCGTATGAGGAGGCGCGCGAGGTGTTCGAGCACACGGAGGCCACGGTCGGTACTGCACTCTAATAACACAACTCAGATATTCAGTGCTCAGTGGCTCAGAGCACCGCTCTCCTCACTGATAAATGCTCATTGTCTTGTTTCTGGTTCAAATATCTTAATATTTTTCTAGACAGCTAAACAATCTAGTCGTGTTCAGAAATAACGAGTCAAAATGAAGAGAGTTTTTTAATTAAAACAAGTAAAATTATCTGCCAATAAGCGACGCAAAGTAATGTGATATTAATAACGAGAACGATATTATTTAGCTTAACTCATTGTCAGATTATTTAGCTTGTTATTTAGCTCACTTCATTTGGACTCAAATACAGCAGTGGTATAAGCGGAATAATGCACTCCTGTCTATTGAATTATTCTAAAATAACTGCACAGCTGAGCCATGATGTTATTCAACAGTAATTATTCCTCATTTATTATATTTGAGCAATATAATCCGTGTGTTATGAAAAGACTAACGCATGTCTCCATACAGAATGAGTTCTGGAAGATCTACGATGGTACGTGTTTGCCCAACACAGCTCTCTGTGATATTGTCCTCGTGTATTTGAATGTGTTTGTGTTGGTCTGCAGTTAAAGATCACTGCGCATCAGCTCCATGTGAGAATGATGGGCTCTGCACCTCACAGAACGCAGACTCCTACATGTGTCTGTGTGCGCCGGGCTTCAGCGGACGCCACTGTGAGCAATGTAAGACGACACTAACACAGTCATCTAAATCATATATGGGGGAGACACAGTGGTGCAGTGGGTAGCACTATGGCCTCACAGCAAGAAGGTCGCTGGTTCGAGTCCCAGCTGGGTCAGTGTGTGTTTCTGTGTGGAGTTTGCATGTTCTCCCCGTGTTGGTGTGGGTTTCCTCCGGGTGCTCCGGTTTCCCCCACAGTCCAAACACATGCGCTATAGGGGAATTGAATAAGCTAAATTGGCCATAATGTGTGTGCAGGAGTGTGTGGGTGTTTCCCAGTGATGGGTTGCAGCTGGAAGGGCTTCCGCTGTGTTAAGCATATGCTGGAATAGTTGGCAGTTCATTCCACTGTGGGGACCCCAGATTAATAAAGGGACTAAGCTGAAAATGAAATGACTGAATGAATTAGAATAATGCTCAAATTGGTAAATTGTGGGACGCAGTTTAAGACCAAATGAGATCAATAAATGATGATGAATATGTTTATCATTTTAATGCAAAGTGGAATATTTAAAATACAATGCTTCACTGCTGCAACTTTATAATTAATGAGTAAAATAATGTATATTTAGTAACGAGTGTGTCGAGTTTACACTGTTGAAGAAAACGTCAAAAATAGAGGCATTCATTCATTCACTCATTCATTTTCTTTTCAGCTTAGTTCCTTCATTAATCAGCGGTCGCCACAGTGGAATGAACCGCCAACTATTCCAGCAAATATTTTATGCAGCGGATGCCCTTCCAGCTGCAACCCAATACTGGGAAACACCCACACACACTCATTCACCCCCACACACACACACACACACTCATACACTACAGCCAGTTTAGTTGATCAGTTCCCCTATACCGCATGTGTTTGGACTGTGAGGGAAACCGGAGCACCCGGAGGAAACCCACACCAACACGGGGAGAACATGCAAACTCCACACAGAAACACCAACTGACCCAGGCGAGACTCGAACCTGTGACCTTCTTGCTGTGAGGCGACAGCTCTAACCACTGAGCCTCTTTAATATTTGTAAGCACAATATAGTGTTGTTTTCATAAATAATGAGTCAAAATGGCGTGAGTTTTCCTTAAGACCAGCAGAATAATCCTCCAGTGAGGTAAGCAGATTAATCTGCCAGAATGAAAGGGAGATGATTGTTTAGCTCCATTGGCAGAGTCTCCTGCTTATCTTGTGTCTCTCTCGGTGAGGAACAGGACATTTGAGGGGGGGATAGTGCATCTTATCAGAGCTGAGAAACTCTCCAGTCCTTGAAGATCAAGCACAAACATTTCCATGATTCAGGCACATAACATTCGTCCTTGTTCTCCTCAGCGATTGGAGACGTTCCCGACTCCTGTCTGCATGATAACGGCGGCTGCGAACACTTCTGCGTGGAGCAGGACGGACGGAGAAACTGCTCCTGCGCAGACGGATATTACCTAGATAACAGCGTGCAGAAGTGCCGGACTCACGGTGAGATCATCAGCAGCTCAAACACACTGATAATATATCAGGAGAAGCTCTGAGTTCACTCTTTCTTTTCTTCTGGTTAATAATTGCAGCCTAGCAGACACAAACAAACAAACTATAAAGACTCCTCCTCAATAGACAAGACCTGAAAACGTCATGTGTGTTTCAGCAAGTGTGTTTCTGTGTGTGTGTGTTTCAGAGGTGTTTCCATGTGGGAAGGTTCCTCTCCTGCAGGCTGGAGGAGCAGCAGATCATCAGGTGGATCTCAGATCTCGTATCGTTGGAGGATCTGAATGTCCTAAAGGTCACTGTCCATGGCAGGTACAGGAGAGGAGCACAGTACACACACATGACTATAGTCACTTAGCGGGATACAGCTGTGTGTGTGTGTGTGTGTGTGTGCAGGTGCTGCTGAAGTACGGTGAGAAGGGTTTCTGTGGAGGTGTGATCTACAAGCCCACCTGGATCCTCACAGCCGCTCACTGCTTAGAAAAGCTCAAAGTCAAGTTCCTCAGGATAGTGGCAGGTAGACTTTTGCTTTATGTATGCTTTCATTTTTCACCAGGGAAGTGTAGTAGTCAATAAGGTGAATGAAGTCCTGCTAATCAGCGATCACTGTAGACTGAAGACTCTCTGGGCAAAGGGCTCGGAGCATACGTGTGTTTAGGACAGTTTCTGCAGCTTCATTACGATCCTCTGAAGTTGACAAACGTGCTGGAATCTCTAAAAATACTTGCTATATAGAGAATTAGACCCACATTAAGCTTGAAATCTCTACTTTTAAACCAAACAACTAGACTTGAAAACAAAAGTTTCTTGTTTTTTTATCTGTTTGAAACTAATGTGAGGTACAATCTGTCCCGTCAAACACACATCACATGAGAGAAACCACTCAAACGCACACAAATAAAGAGATTTAAGATGCTGAATTTGTGTGATTCAAACATTTAGAAATGAAACTGAACCCAGCAAGCACAGGACGCCAACATGATGTCATACTGACAGTGTACTCCAACATCGTGTCCAACGTCCAACCTAAAATCAACCTCAAATCAACCAAATATCAACATCTAATCATGTTACACCTTGACGTTGTGTGGACGTTACCACTATGACATACATTAGACGCTGGATTTCCAACACAACCTAAAATCAACCAAATATCAACATAATTTGACGTCATTATTGGACATCAAAATAATGTTGTCCTTGGACACTGGCTAGACATTGAATTTTGGTCACCTGACGTCATTTAACCTAGTATTAAAGTCTTATGATGTTGTGTGCCTGCTGTTGGTTAATTTGATTGATGATTACTAATATGAAGCTTGTTCATCTATAAAATGCTTCTTTATTTAATTTTTTTAGATATTTGTGTTAGAAACAAGACGTAAGAAGTAAGAAAGCATGACTGCAGTGTTGATGCAGTGTGTGTGTGCAGGTGAGCATGATCTGGAGGTGGACGAGGGCACGGAGCAGCTCATCCAGGTGGATCAGATGTTCACACACCCTGCGTATGTGTCTGAGACAGCGGACAGTGACATCGCCCTGCTGCGTCTGCGCTCACCCATCGTCTACAGTGTGTATGCGGTGCCGGTGTGTCTGCCGCTGCGGGAGATGGCGGAGCGAGAGCTGTGGGCGGTCAGCAAACACACGGTGAGCGGCTGGGGCAAACGCAGCGAGGACGGGCCCACCTCTCGCCTGCTGCGCCGCCTGCTGGTGCCGCGCATCCGCACGCAGGAGTGTGTGCAGGTCAGCAACCTCACGCTCACCAGCAACATGTTCTGCGCCGGATACATCGAGGGCCGGCAGGACTCCTGTAAGGGCGACAGCGGTGGCCCGCTGGTGACCCGGTATCGAGACACCACCTTCCTGCTAGGCATCGTGAGCTGGGGGAAAGGCTGCGCTCGCCCAGGCTCCTACGGCATCTATACACGCGTCTCCAACTACCTGCAGTGGATCCGTCAAACCACCAACACCACGATACACTGATGAAGACATGAACCCTGGGTGCTGATCAACACGTGCATTGTTTATCAAGAGAGCAAACATGGCTATTCTTAGGTGAACAATTGACAAATATTAACTATTATGGTTAATATTTATTAAAAACATCAATATTATATTCAAAATAAAAGATATTTATATTAATTATGAAGTGCCCGCAATTTCTTTAATTATCCTAATAATTGAGCATCAGCTGCTTCCTGACATTCTATACATATTAGACTCAGATCTGATATTTTGCACAAGTTGTTCATTCAGGTAATGTCCATCCATTCATTCATTCTTTTTTTCAGCTTAATCCCTTTATTAATCAGGGGTCGCCACAGTGGAATGAACCGCCAACTTATCCAGCACATGTTTTACTTAGCGGATGCCCTTCCAGCTGCAACCCATCCCTGGGAAACATCCATACACACTCATACACTACGGACAATTTAGCCCACCCAATTCACCTGTACCACATGTCTTTGGACTGCTGAAGGTTCAAATCAGCGACCTTCTTGCTGTGAGGTGACAGCACAACCTACTGCGCCACCGTGTCGCCCTGCTTTTTTTAATGTATGTAATGATTTTGCTCTGATTATTCAGGAGGCGTGCAGCTCATTATCTCCATATTATTAATAACAAACACTAGCTTTAAATGAATCCAAAAGCAGCCATTAAATATCAGCACATCCCTGTTTAAAGCTCGTGTTCACATCTGATTTTCTGTTGTTTATATGCTCTCTGATGTTTGTTCATCACTGCCTCTTTATCAAATAAATAATGCAGTTGTATTTCAAAACTTGCTGCGTTCATGCGTCTGTGTGTGTGTGTGTGTGTGTCACGTTTTCATCATCATATCTCACTATGCTGTTGATTACAGACATCAGGCCTTTATCGGCCAATAGATTATCAACATTTTCAGTTATTTGTTATTATAATTTTATCTCGGTGAACTAGAAGTGAGGGTTAAATACGGTAATATTGTCAGCGCCAATAGCTTAGTGGTTAGAGCGTCGACACATAGTGCTATGGTGCTCATGGTGACCTGAGTTCAATTCCTGGCTCGAGGTCCTTTGCCGATCCTTCCTTTCTCTCTGCTGCCCACACTTTCCTGTCAGTAATCTCCACTGTCCTGTCCATTAAAGATGAAAACCCCCTCAATATTAATTTAAATAAGTTCATATTTGTAGATTATATGACTGAGATAAATACCTGTTTATCAAAAGCTCATATATCAAGGCTAGTTTTCTCTTCATACCAAAGAACATTTTCATTGGGATTGAGAAAAGTCTTGGTTGAAGTGGACTAAACCCAGCAGAAGCACAGACGTATATGAAAAGACTACAATCCCCATGAAGCACTGCCAATGAAGCCATTCAGTTTAAATATGGAAATAAATATTTATCTAAAAAACATTTGCTCCAAACCTGTGTGTGTTTCTTTATTCTGTCGATCACAGAATAACACACATTGACCTCCATTGTGTTTGTTGTGCCTACTATACATGAACATTCTTCAGAATATCTTACTTTGTGTTCAACAGAATAAAGAAGCCCATAAAGGTTTAGAATCACCTGAGTCTGAGTAAACAGTGACAGAATTATCATACTAGGGTGAACTAACCAACACAGGCTCATTCTGAAAACGTAGCCCTGTATACATTTCCTGAGGTAGCCAATTATGCAGCCTGACGAATGAATTTCATCTTTAAAAAGAAAGCTATGGGGTGGTATGACGCTGTTCCTTTTCATGCTAGCAGCTGAGCCCTTACCTCAGAATGGATTTCCACTGTTATTAGTTTGCCTAGTGGCTCTCCGCATACGGCAGTAGACTTGAGGCACAGAGGAATTGACCATGATGACAGGGTTCGAGTCTGGTGAAGAAAAGTTCCAGAAAGCAGGTAAATAAAAAGCAAACGAAGTAAATGATAGGGTAAGAATGTGGTAAAATGTGAAAACATGGTCAAATTCTGGCAGCCTTGAGGGCTTTTCGGCCTCTGGTGGATTCGGCAGGTGCGAATGGCACCCCCAAGAGAAATTTGAGATCTCAAAAAGCATACACACATAGCTGAAAACATAGCTCCTGGGACGTATTTCAGGATCTCCAGAAATGAACACAGGGGTACATGTTCAGAATCAACATGTTTGAAACTAACTCTTAAATGCAGAAAGACTGTTAAAAATCTGTTTCCATATGGAGAAAATATTTCCAAACCAACTGCTGATCTGTGTGTGTGAGCCTGAGTCTGGTGTGTGTGTGTGTGTGAGCCTGAGTCTGGTGTGTGTGTGTGTGTGTGTTGTGAACAGGCTGAGGTCAGTGACCCTCTCAGCGCTTCATTCAGACAGAATCATGAGGGTTGGAGCCGCTGCTGTGCTTCTGTGTGTGCTGACAGTCCGCTCGACCAGCGCCGGTAAGACCACGCAATATTTACATTTAATCACTTAGCAGACGCATAAATGCATTTAGCAGAACGCCAGAGATGCTGTCACAAGTCTAAGTTAGCTCAGCAGTTGTTTATATACACATTAATTAACTGAGTCCTTGTAATGAAGCGTCTGGTGCAAAATCCATGAAGAACTGCTAGAGTCTCGAATAATCCTGCTGGGATGTGTTTTATTCATCAGGAGTGTTATAAGCCAGCAGATCCAGTGTTATGCACGTGACATTTGCAGTAAAAACTTGACACTTAAATTGACAGAGAATCTACAGGGACACTGAGTATCTACTGTGAAATACAAGACTAAACTAACTCAGAAAGGCGTTTCGTGGCATTTGTGACTATGCTGTTTCCTGTGTTTATCAGTAAATATTTGTGCATATATATTCATATATAACATAACTCTATATATCAGCTAATATATTTGAACACATGTGTGCACATATCTGGAATTTCAACAGGGGAAAAATATAAATGCACGTGGCATATATGACTTATGTGAATTACAAATATAAATTAGTGTTAAATCTGTAATTAGCATACATTCAGAGCAATATTTGTGCTGTATAGACATAAATATATTGTGCTTTATTTGTGGTGTTTTCAGTGTTTCTCAGTAAAGATGAGGCCACTGCCGTTCTCCAGCGCTTTAGGCGTGCAAACTCCGGCTTTCTGGAGGAGATGAAGGCTGGAAACCTGGAGCGCGAGTGTGTGGAGGAGATCTGCGACTATGAGGAGGCACGCGAGGTGTTCGAGGACGACGACAGGACGGTACACACACACACACACACACACACACACACCGTATCTAAAACCATCATTCAGTGCACAGATCTATCTTCACACATGACCTTACACGTGTCTATATCTCTGCTTGTGTTTTGCAGAAACAGTTCTGGTTGAGTTACTCCAGTGAGTTCTGTCCGAGCGCACGCGACCCGTTACCATGGCAATTTCCTCAAAAAGTCTTGATAAATCTGAGGGAGATTGTAAAACACTGTTGTCTGATGAGTAAATGCATTAAGAAAGTCACATATAAGGACCAAACTTGGTAAGCAGATGAACCAAGAACAATTCTGCAAAATGCACACTAAACTACTGTCCTAAAGAAAGTTTCTGCCCACAGAAATCTGCAATAAAAAGTCCTATATTAGAAAACCGAATTCAGCAGAGTATTTTACCATACTTTACACGCAAAACATATCGCCCTGTTTTCAGAAACGAGTCAAAATCAAGTGAGTTTTCCCTTAAAACAAGTCAAATGATCTGCCAATGAAGCAAGCTAAATAATCTTGCTTTCATTTTGATTTAGATTATTATTCTTAAGATTATTCTGCTTGTTTTAATTAAAAACTCACTTCATTTTAACTCATTATTTCAGAAAAATAAGACAATTTACATTGCAAAAAAATGCTTTTCTTACTCAGATTTTTGTCTTGTTTCTAGTCCACATTTCTCAAATTTCTTATATTAAGAAGCATTTTCTAGGCAATTAAAACATATAGTCTTGATTTAAGAAATAATAAGCCAATATTAAATGAGTTTTTCCTTAAAACAAGCTAAATAATCTGCCAGTGGGGTCAGCAAAATAATCTTGTTTTACCTTTTGACATAAGATAATGTTTCTTACCCCATTGGCAGATTATTTAGCTTGTTTTAAGGAAAAACTCGCTTCATTTTGACTCATTATTTCTGAAAACAAGGCTATATGTTTTGCTTCTCTAGAAAGTGCTTCTTGGTTTAATAATTTTGAGATATTTGGACTCAAAACAAGACAAAAACTCAAGCATTGTTTGCAGTGTTCCTAATCTAATTTTGTGCATTGCATTTATTTGCTGGGTTCATCTGCTTGTCTGTGCATAGGATATACTTTTAACAATCTCCACACCAATTTTGGTCTTTATAAGTCACTTTTTTAAAGCATTAAGTCACATTAGGCATTTATTTATCTTGTTATATGGGTGGAAAATGCCTCGTGTACTCATACTCTGCTGTAGCTATTTATTTCAATAAGCTGTATACTAAATTTACAAACACATTTCAGTCATGGTAAGTGTTTAGAAATGTAAATTACTATTGGATCATCAGACATTATAACTGTTTTATTACTTGTGTTGTTATATAGATGACCGTGTATAACAGTGACTGGTCAAAGTTAAGCAGTGAGTTCTGATGTTGTTTGTAGAGTTGAGTTCCCGGATTACAGCGCTATCTATTGATCGAAAGTCAAAGATTGTGTTTGTTCATTAGCTGTTTGCTTGAACTCAGTTTAAAGGTACAGTTCACCCAAAACTGAAAATTCTGTCATTACATACAGTACTCAGCCTCAGGAGGTCCAAAAACAGCTTTCTTTCTTCTGTTAAACACAACAGAAGATATTTAGGAGAAAATTGGAAACCGATAGCCATTGACTTCCATAGTACATTTATTTTTCCTACTATGGATGTCGATGTTTAGCAGTAACCAACAAACAAAAGACATTTTGAATGTTCTGTATATCTGTACATCATTGTTCAGTAGATATTTGACTCTGAGTGAAATATCCCCTTAAATGAATCGTTTTGATTGTATTTGTGTGTAAAAGACAAGGAGCCCTGCTTGACCAACCCGTGCAGGAACAACGGCACATGCATCTATCTGGCCGACAGCTACTACTGCCTGTGTGCTGAGGGCTTTGAGGGCAAATACTGTGAAAAAGGTGTGTGAACGCGTCGACAGCACAGGCCTGTTTACAGCCGCTCACTTCATGAGCTTTGATTAGATAGCAATCTGATGGTGAAAAGTACAGGTGTATCAATGCTTTTCTTTCTTAGAAATAATGAGTCCAAATGAGATGAGTTTCTCCTCAGTTATTAATAATAAATCTGATAATGAGGTAAGGAAAATAATCTGGTTTTGGTTTTGAAATGCCATTATTCTGCTTCCCACATTAGCAGATTATTTAGCTTGTTTACAGGAGAAACTCACTTCATTTGGACTCATTGTTTCGGATAATAAGACTAGATTAGGAGAGTCAGTGGGAGTCAATCTGAACAGCACACGAGGGCTAAAGATCAGATTCATATCCGTTTAGCAGAGATGCATTTATATGTTCAAGTGTAAATGGCATGAAGTTTGCTGAACGCTGGTGTGTTTCTGCGCTCAGGCCTGGAGGAGACCCTGAAGTGTCAGTATGTGAATGGAGGCTGTGAGCAGTTCTGTGATGGCTCCGGGGCCCGCCGCTCATGCAGCTGTGCGGAGGGATACACTCTGGCAGACGACGGGACGTCCTGCGTCTCTCAGGGTACTGCAGGGAGAATACTGCTAATCACAGATCTATACGCTTCACATGTTTCTGCTAATGATAGACTGGGTTCATCTTAAAGTTGCCATGAAACAGAAGTCAAGATTGTCATTGATTTTCTGCTATTGTGATGCAGACACAGCCACAGCTAAATAAATATTCACACCTAAATATAGACTTCACATATATTAAAATGTCATATATTTATAGATTGCAAACATGGCATTTTACAATTACTATTTTTCCAATCATTTGAATTACAATAGGAACCAAACTCGGAATCAAATCAATAGTTGTTGTGAGACCACAGTGCTGTGTGTTAACGCAATAACAAAGAAATATTAAAGGTTTCTGGTGCCAACATGTTCAAATATATGAACTATAATTTCACCTATAGTCAAATATGGCCATATATAAGATTTTTGTATGGGTTCACCTCCAAACTTTCAGAGGTATTTCAAGCCATAAAGCCAACATTTCTCTTGGCAATTCTTCATTTTCCAGTTTAAATGTGTTTTATTTTTATCTACAGCTGAATATCCGTGTGGAAAGATTCCTCTGCAGAAAAACACTTCTCAGAATCAGTTTCTGGGTGGAATTCACTGTCCCAGAGGTCACTGTCCATGGCAGGTAACACTGATCACCCCGATACTCTCATTCATTCATCCCTACAGTGGTCCACTACTATAGTCCACCTGAAGTGAGTGAGTGCACTGGAGCACTACTGAGTGTGTTTTGTTGGTGATTTGCTGAATCCCTCAGACAGATTATATCTTCATCTCTCTCCTCAGATGCTGTTATAGTTATGTATTACTCAGAGCTGTCTGCTAGTACTGACACAAACACTTTTGATGTCTGTCATGTTTTATGCTATAATGTCAAAGAAAACACAGGAATTGGGTTAGAATTAGCCAGTCTGCTCTGTGTTCTGATTGGTCTGTTGTCCACTGGTGTCTGAGGGTCACGGTGTGGCCATTTCCATATCCTGATGTCTTATTATTCCACTATGCCTACAGTCAGATATTCTTTATAGGGCACCTATAGCTGCAACGCTACCCAGGTGATGAATGCTGAGCTTCACCTGTGTGCAGGTGCTGATTGACTATAATGGCGAGGGTGTATGCGGGGGGGCTCTGCTAGAGGGACCCTGGCTGATCACTGCAGCTCACTGTGTTTATCAGAAGGACACCAGGCTCCTTAAGGCCATCACAGGTAATAACAACAGATCAATAAATAAATCATCTTGTTCCGCTTTAAAAACACGTTATTCTGCTGACCCCAATGGCAGATTATTCTGCTTGTTTTAATAAAAAACTCACTGTATTTTGGCTCATTATTTCTGAAAACAAGACTTTATTCTGCTAGTCTAGAAAATGCTGACTGATTTAAGAATATTTGTAGATATTTGGACTAGAAAGAAAACAAAACTATTTAAGAAAAGTATTTTTACACTGTTTGATTGTGTGAACTGACCCTTTACACTGCAAATAATCATTTCTTAGAGTTTTTGTCTTGTTTTAATCAGCATATTGTGTTATTATTCAGAAATAATGTGACAAGTTAGTTTTTCCTTAAGAAAGATCAATAATCCTCCAATGGGGTAAGCAAAATAATCTCATGTCAATAGAAAAAACTGGATTATTTCACTCCCTAACCGCATTTGGCAGATTATTTTGCTTGTTTTAAAACACTTAATTTTGAGTCATTATTTCTGAAAACTACAGACAATATTAATCTAAAATAATGAATCTGCGTCTTGATTTCATCATTTTTAATGTTTGACCCTGAAGCTGAACAGCATTTCTTGCAGTGCTGTGTGTGAACTAACCCTTCATAAGCCCTCAGTTAGTCTGATGTCTGGTGTGTCCTCAGGTGAGCATGACCTGGATGTTCTGGATGGTTCAGAGGAGGCGTATGAAGTGTCTGCTGTGTTCATACATCCCAATTATGACCCCGAGTCTCTGGACAGCGATCTGGCCCTCCTGCGGCTCCGTGTGCCCGTGCAGAGATCCACATACGCTGTGCCCATCTGTCTGCCCACCCCGCAGCTGGCACACAGTGAGCTCTGGGCTGCCCGCTTCCACATGCTCAGCGGATGGGGCGCTCGCACCGCTGGACACAACATCCGGCGGGAAAAGGGTCTTAAAGGGCCGGCGTCCGGGACCCTGCAGCGGCTGGCGGTCCCTCTGCTGCCCACTGCGCAGTGTGGCACAGCTAACACCACTGCTAATATGTTCTGCGCGGGCTACACCAAGGGCGACCGTGCATCCTGCAGAGGACATGACGGCAGCCCTCTGGTCACCCGCTATGGGCAAACATCCTTCCTCACCGGCGTGGTGTCCTGGGGCAGAGGCTGCGGACCACCTGGATACTACTGGGTCTACACTAAAGTGGAGAACTTCCTGATCTGGATGGACACGGTTATGAAGACACACACTGAGGATAAGAGCGAGCAGAGCGCTAATGTAGCCACTAAATACTGATGATTTGGTCCTAAAACAGAGTGAAATGGCTGTGATTTCTTTGTGATGAGGTTTGCTTTAACAGGCAAATGGACCATCATCAAATATGAGTTATGTTGAAGTAAACAGTTCTCAAACTCTGCTCATATCAGCCCTCATTCTGGATGGATAAAAACATATTTAAATATAATGAATCAATATATAAATCTACATATTTTGAGTCCACAATGAGTGTGAACAGTCTTCCTAAAGGTTCATCAATCTTCACTGTTGATGTGGTCCAAAAACTGCCATAATGTCTGTCTAGTGATTCGGTTTGCTTTGCTCTTGATGAAAGCGTCGGTGCTGATTGGTAGACAGTGAAATAAATCCCTCTGAGTGTGTGTTTGTGTGTTTGTGTCATGTCTGCAGGGTTGTGTGTTGTCTGACAGTCATTAACTGAGACTGTATTGATTTTCCAGTGCAGATGTTGCTTTGGTCTAATCATACACCAGACGTGACCCTACGAGGGATTTTCTGTACATTTGCTGACGTTTAACACATATAGACAAATAAATAACAGCAAACAGCAGGTCCTGTAGCTGATCACACTGCAAAAATGCCTTTCTTCCTTACAGTTGTTGTCTTGTTTCCAGTCCAAATATCTAAAGAGTCTTAAATCAAGCAGCATTCTCCAGACACGCACAAATATTGTCTCGTATTCAGAAATAATCATTCAAAATTCAGTGAGTTTTAATGAAAACAAGCAAAATAATCTGACAGCGGGGTGAAAATAATAATCTTATGTCAAAGCAAAAACAGGATTATTTTTCTCACCCCACTGGCAGATTATTTTGCTTGTTTTAAGGAAAAAATAACTTTATTTCATAACTTTATTTTTGCTAGTAATCTAAATGTAATCCAGAGTAGTCCGATTTTATTGCCATAAATGTAATCTAAATGTAATCCAAAAGTAGTCTGATTGTATTGCCATAAACATAATCCATATGTAATCCAAAAGTAGTCTGATTGTATTGCCATAAACATAATCCATATGTAATCCAAAAGTAGTCTGATTTTATTGCCATAAATTTAATCTAAATGTAATCCAAAAGTAGACCAATTGTATGGCCATGGCAGTAATCCACATGTAATCCTAACGTAGTCTGAATGCATTGCCATGACAGTAATCCAAATGTAATCTAAAAGTAGACTAAATGCACTGCTGTTAATGACCAGCTGACCAAATGCACACTGCAAGATATTTTGTCTCTCTTATCTGTCAAAATAGAACAAGATTATTCAGCTTTAATATATGCGACGCCAAATAAGGCTTGGCAAAAAAGTAATCCAAATGTAATCCAAAAGTAGTCCAACTGCATTGTAGGCTTGGGCGGTATCCAAATTTTGATACCGTCAAACCTCCTCCAAATCTGTGCAGGACGCTCTCTCTCATTCACACACACACACACACGCACACACACACACACACACACACACACACACACATGCACACACACACACAGACAGCACCAAGCTACGCACAGCATCACACTCTCGCTCTCTCTCTCTCTCTCATTCACACACACACACACACACACACACACACACACAGAGAGAAAGAGCACCAAGTGACACACAGCATCACGCTCTCTCTCATTCACACACACACACACACACACACACACACAGAGAGAAAGAGCACCAAGTGACACACAGCATCACGCTCTCTCTCATTTACACACACACACTGAAAAAAGTGTTGCATGCAAAACTGTTGCAAACAATTTATTTGTGTTGAATTTAAACAAACAAATTAAATTGAGCAATGTTCAACTTAATTTGTTTGTTTAAATTCAGCCCAAATAAATTGTTTACAACCATTTAACGTAAAAAATTGAGTAAATCCAAGGAATCATCTTTGAATAATTTTTTTCAGTGCACATAAACAGCATCCACGCAGACCGCTCCCGTTCAAATTACACCAGAGTTACCGACCGTTCCCGCACTTTATTTGGAAATTTATTCCCGCACCGCATGAAATCTGGTCGAGTCCGGCGGTACAATAGCGGGGATGCAGACCTCTAGTTCGTATTAACCACGTCTCCCTTCTTGTTTGGTTGAAACCGGAAATACTGCCAAACTGCAGAGGTTGTGTTTTTGGACACCAGGTCACTTGGTGCACAACTCGCCATCTTACCTCACCACTCTCTCTCTCTCCTCCACACTGTCTCATGATGACAATCACGCATACGCATTTTTAGCCATTAAATAAATAATATTTATTATTTAATACTTGTCTCCTATTTAATTGCACTGTTTTTTATGACGGTATAACTGTATTGAAACTGACACCGTTGCTATTTTTAGATCCCGCGGTACACCATATTACCGTATTACAGCCCAAGCCTATTGCACTGCCATAAAAGTCATATAATGAAATCCAGTATATTGTGTAGTCCCTGAAGTTAATCATTTGTTATGATGTACTTATTTTGTAAATACATGTTTTACAGAGTGCTTATGTTTGAGTAAATACATGCGAATAATTACACTGTTAACTAGGGCTGTAGCGATACACTAATCTCACGATACGATACGATACACGATATTCAGCTCACGATACGATATATATCACGATATTTAGCCAACGATACGATTCGATACGATTCTATATCATTTGATACGCTTACATCATTTTCTGATTGATTTAAAAGAGACAAAGGGATTTTGGTGACATTTTGAGAGTGTTTAATTTACTTGGATTTAATTAATTGAAATAAACTTAAACATCAGACAGCTTGCAAAATAAATGCTGGACAAAATTAATTAAAGATGTGATGAGAAAAATTTTTCCATTTATTGAAACAGTGCAAACTGTAGCTTACAAGCCTTTGAAAAGTAAATAAAGTGCAACATTGCAATTTGCAATTAACAATGGAGAGTTAAAGTACAAGTGGCCTGTTCTGAACAGTTGCTTTGACATCTTTTTAGCTTGACAAAAAACATGAGGTAGCAAGTCTAGCTGCCATGAAAGTAAACATAGTAGTACCATGGCTTCTCCAAAACATCAAATGTCACGTCCGACTCAGTCAGAGTGCACAGATCTTTCTCGGTCTTACTGACTTCACTCGAGAGCAGGGTTGCGCAGATGGACAGTTGTTGCTCCAGGAATCTTTCCAGCATGTCATGTGCACTATTCCATCTGTAGTTAAATAAAAGAAATATACTTTATTTATATTTTATTTATAGACAGCACGGATGCTTTACACAAAAGACTAAACGAATTTAATAATAATGTAATAATTAATAAAAAAACAAAAACTATTGAAAAGTAACCACACACTAACCTGGTAACTACATCCGTCATCAACTTGTGCTCTGGTAGTTGTAGAAGCCTCTGTTTCTCTTTCAGCATGTGGTTGGCTGTGGTGCTCCGTCTGAAGAAAATCACAATGCGTCTCACCTTTCCCAGCAGGCGTGTAACTGCTGTGATTTTGAGGGCACGTTGTGCAGCTAGATTTAGCGTATGAGCATAACATTTGAATGCTGCCTCCTCAGCTGCAATTGTCATATTTGACGCATTGTCAGTGACGATTACCGGATCCTTTTCTGCGATTCCCCACTCAGCGATGGCCTTTCTCAGATGTTCTGCCAGGTTGTTTCCGGTGTGGCTCTCGGGCATTTCCCTGGTTTGCAAAACATACGTAACGAGCTCCCATTCCTCGTTGATAAAGTGGGCCGTGATGGTGATATATGCTTCATATATTCGCCGCCATTCTCTGAATATCCACGCTCTTCCTTGGTAAACAGGAAGAGGTAGACATCTGCGTCTGTGTAAAGTTAGTACAGGTAACTTGCTCTACCGCAACACTAGTGGCTGGCTCAGCAAATCGCTCTTCCTGCAACGCGAACGGGGGTAAACAACACGGGGGATTTGAAGGGGACGTATGTATCGATACTCGCGGCTAAAAAATCGATATTTTCTTTGGAAAAAAAAAACGATTTATATTGCAGAATCGATAAAATCCTCCAGCCCTACTGTTAACTATCTCTTACACCTTAACCCATCCTTAAACCTGCCCCTAACCCTACCTGTATCCACTTCAGGAGCACTAGAAATGTTCTGCAATACATTATCAACACATATAAGTACAGTTACAATATATTCATATGTTGATATAGTAGTTAAGGACACTTAATATAAAGTGACACACAAAAACCTAAATGTAATCAAAGTTTCACACCGTAAAGGAGTAAGCTAAGGGGTTATACTGCTAACTACACATTTGATCAGCAAATTTAAAACTGCTTTTCTTACTTCAAGTTTTAGTCTTGTTTTAGTCCAAATATCTAAAACTTCTTACATAAAGAAGCATTTTCTAATTGAGCAAAACATAATGGGTTATTTTCAGAAATAATGTCAAAGTTAAGTGAGTTTTTCATTAAAACAACTTAATCTGCCAGTGGAGTAGGCAATCTATTGACTTCATTCTGAATTAAGTATATTTCACTTCCCCTGTTATTAGATTATGTACACTGCTTTAAAGAAAAACTCCAACACAAATATTTTGTTCTTGTGTAGTAAATGCTTCTTGATTTAAGAATATTTCAACATTTGGACTAGAAACAGAAAGACGTCAGAAACACATATTTTGCAGTGTGATCAGTAATCCGCCAGCTCTGGTCTGCGTCTCTTCAAATCTCCAGTATAGATAAGCTCAGACGTGTTCATATTCTCCAGTTTCATGACTGCGAGCGCTGCTGTTTCTCCTCCCCCTGTTCCTCTGTTTCTCTTTCTCCCTCCCAGCGCTCAGTTCATCGACCTCCTCTGTTTTCTGAACAATCCTCTAAAGTGAAAGAGTGGACGCCGACACCGACCATGTCTTGGGTTTTCTGGAACTTTATATCTTTGTTTGTCATCCACAGTGTGTGCGCAGAAGGTGAGTGTGCTGTGGGGTTTACGTTCTCATACTGAAGTTCTGAGCGCTCCTCTTTGACTCTTTCTGGCTTGTTGTTTTGAGAGCCAATCAATGTGACGTTCAATGATCAACACAACGCTCTTATGATGATAATGATGTTTTTCAGTCTTCCTCAACACTCGAGATGCTAATCAGGTCCTGATTCGTCAGCGGCGCGCAAACTCCTTGTTTGAGGAGATGAAGAAGGGGAACATGGAGCGTGAGTGCGTTGAGGAGCGCTGCAACTACGAGGAGGCCAGAGAAATCTTCGAAGATGTTAAAAAGACGGTCAGTGAATTGTCTGATTCAAATCAGAATTTTGGCTGAAATGGCATTTTTGGTTGTCAGCTGAAAATATGGGTGTTCAGTGCGCTGGTTTCACTGTTTCCAGTCATAATCACTGTGCAATGTAAAGCGGCTTTCACACTGGATGCAGACAGTGCTGTGCTATGAAACCCACTTATTTCTTCACACAGCCCAGCTCATTCCGCTGTGTGGATCTGACTGCAAAACATACTTTTCCTACTTAGTTTCTGTCTTGTTTATAGTCAAGATAACTAAACATTCTTAAATCAAGAAGCATTCTTTAGACAAGAGCCTGTGCAGTGTAAAGCAGCTTTCACACCGGACGCAGAAAGCGCTGCGCTATGAAACCCATTCATTTCAATGTGCCATGCAAGGGTAATTAGTTGCCATGCTGACCAAAATGCAGGAGCATCGTAACACACTATTGAATTGCGTGCACCGTGGTCACATTCTGAGGTAACTCATTCTGCTGTGTGGATATTACCATGCTGCTAAAGTCACGTGACATGACTTCAATTATTTCCATGTAAATTATTTCCACGAAATTGGGCTTTGCAGAGATATAAAAGCAGACTGCTGGAAAGTTGCCAGGATATGATGCAATAATCGTTTTATATATTTGTTTTTCATAACGTTGGAGACCAAAATCGAACTAAAATGAGTTTCGATTAATTCCATAGCTTTAATCTGAGCAGTGGATTTAGGTGCGGGAGCCAGAGTATAAGCAGAATAATGCACTCCTGGCCACTGAATTATTATAACATAATGCACATTACAACCTCGGGGGTGCATCATTTTCTAATAATTCAACAACTCAAAATGAATATTATTCCTCATAAAGCATTTAAATTAATATTAAACACTACGTTGAGCATCTGACGGTGTGTGTGTGTTCTGTTTCTCTCTTCAGGATGAGTTCTGGCACAAGTATGTTGGTGAGTGTCTGTAAAGATCCTTCAGTTCAGCTTGTTTTAATAGTAAAGTCATGAGAGTTTGTGTGTAGAAATAGCTAATATATTCCGCAGATTCTGCATTGTAAACCTTAAATAAAGTTATAAAATATCATTTCTGACTTTATGTTTAGTTATCATATTCTAAAATTGATGACTTTGCTTATTTTGTTGTGTGTTTTTGCTTTGTGTTGTCTCTGTAGATGGAGATGCGTGTCTGTCTCACCCGTGTGTCAATGGTGGTGAGTGTAAAGATGCGATCGGGCCGTACACGTGTTTCTGTCAGCAAGGCTTCAAGGGCTACAACTGCGAGATCGGTAAAGAGCCATGCGACGTCCAGTAACACTTCATCTGCATTATAACACACTCTGACAGCATTATAACAAACTCCTTCTGAATTATAACACTCTCTGTCAGCATTATAACACACTCTATCAGCATAATAACACACTCAGCAGCATTATAACACACCCAGCAGCATGATAACACACTCTGTCAGCATTATAACACACTCTGTCAGCATTATAACACACCCAGCAGCATTATAACACACCCAGCAGCATTATACCACACTCCGTCAGCATTATACCACACTCCAGCAGCATTATAACACACTCAGCAGCATTATAACACACTCAGCAGCATTATAACACACTCCAGCAGCATTATAACACACCCAGCAGCATTATAACACACTCAGCAGCATTATAACACACTCCGTCAGCATTATAAAACACTCCAGCAGCATTATAACACACTCCGTCAGCATTATAAAACACTCCAGCAGCATTATAACACACTCCGTCAGCATTATTCACAGCTTTATTTATTTCTGCAGTGATTCCTGAACTCTGTGAGAATGAAAACGGAGGCTGTGATCACTTCTGTGAGGTGAAGCAGAGTAATGTGTTCTGCTCGTGCGCTAATGGATATGAACTGGCCCCCAATGGGAAATCCTGCCAGTCTCAGGGTGAGTTTGAATGTGAACGAGACGTAAATTAAATGATATCCTCCTTATTATTATTAAGATAAATCCAATTTATTATCATCTGGAGCATTTTACTGCTGTATTGCCCATCCTTATTATCACCCATCCCTGTTGTAGATCCATTTAAATGTGGCGTTGTTTATCCAAAGAAGACCCGAAGCATCTTCTTCCACACGCCGAATATTACGGAAAGTGAGAACGAAGAGGACACGGAGCTGGAGGCAACAGTAGAGCCGGTCTCCAACCTCTCGAACCCAGAGCTCAACCAGACCGACAGCATGTTCGGGCTCCACGAGCTGGAGATTATCCAGGAGGAACCAATCCTGCCGGTGGTGTCCACAGCCGGAGACGGGAGGATCGTGAACGGTGTGGAGTGTCCACCAGGAGACTGTCCGTGGCAGGTATATGAACGCAGACATGAACCCGTGTGCACTGTTCTGATTGACCCCCCTTTGGTGATGTTGGTGCTGTTTTTGCCCCAATAACTTCCATTACAATCACATGACAAGTCATGACAGCAGATAATCATGCAGTACTGACTGCTGCTGGTTTTCCCTGTTGGGATTAAGAGGGAACCCTTTAGATCGGCCTGTGCTGAAGAGTTCCTGTCTTTTATATGGAGTTCAGTGCAGTAAAACAGCAGATTATAGTGTGTGTGCAGGAATACACTTACTGTGTTTACTGTGTTCTGACAGCTGAGAGGAGGATTTAGAGTTTCTCAGACACATCAAGGTAACTGTGCAACTGCTGATCAACAGTAGAACTGACATGTGTTACCTCTTCTCAACAGGGAAATCCAGCAACAATCAAGAATGCATGAGTATTCATAATTAAATGGTGTCAGCAGTTTGTGCCGTGCATGTGCACAGAATGAGCTCTTCTTTAGCTCGATGCTGGAAGTGAGAATGTGTCTGAAATAAGTGTGTAAACGCTGTTCTCTCAGGCTCTCCTCATCAATGAAAATAACATGGGCTTCTGTGGTGGCACCATCCTGACCGAACACTTCATCCTGTCGGCCGCGCACTGCATGAACGAGTCGCTCTCCATCAGGGTGGTCGTAGGTACGAACAGATGTGGTCATGCACATTACACGCAAGATGAAATGCTTAATACTTAAAAGGTCCGTTTACAGCTGGTCACTTCATGTGTTTTATCTGATGGCTCGGCTATCGTGTTCGAGACAGATGTACAGTAAATATACAGACAACTTCAGCAGGTGTTTTCCTAATGAAACGGCACAGCTCTAAATGCATCTGCTTTTTAAAACCACACTACATTTTACTCCTCTCAACATTAAAATATAAGCTGCGGTGTTTATGACGCTTAACTCAGCGTAACCTAGATGAGTAATCAATAATCATTTTAAAATTAATATTAATAATATTAAGATTTAACACTTGTTTTAACTGAAAATGGTATCAAATTGCAATTGTTCATTAGTGCATATACTGAATTAATTCCACTGATGTGTTTTTCTGTCAGGTGAGTACGACACGCTGGTCCCTGAGGGTCGTGAGGCCACACATGATGTAGATGAGATTCTGATCCACAAGAACTACCAGCCTGACACCTACCATAACGACATCGCCCTGATTAAGCTCTCAAAACCCATCAAATTCACCAAATACATCATCCCCGCGTGTCTGCCGGAGATGAAGTTCGCCGAGCGTGTGCTGATGCAGCAGGATGACGGTCTGGTGAGCGGGTTCGGCCGTGTGCGAGAGGGAGGCCTGCCGTCCACCATCCTGCAGAAACTAACCGTGCCGTACGTCGACCGCGCTAAATGCATCGAGTCCAGCAAGTTCAAGATCTCCGGCCGCATGTTCTGCGCCGGATACGACCAGGAGGAGAAAGATGCATGTCAGGGGGACAGCGGTGGGCCGCACGTCACACGCTTCAAAAACACCTGGTTTATCACAGGTGTGGTGAGCTGGGGCGAAGGGTGCGCGCGCAAGGGGAAATACGGCGTCTACACGCAGGTCTCCAAATACATCCTGTGGATCAATAATGCAATGACTAAAGTCATGCCAGAGACCGGAGCGTCGCTAAAACCCAAAGCAAAGCGAGAGCTGCGGCACAAGACAACAGTAAGAAGAGTCTGACTCCTCTGATAAAAGCCTCATCCTTCATACACATGTAATTACTTAATCCACCTAAAGGCAGAGTTCACCCAAAAGAGAAATCCTGCCGTCATTTACCAGCTGCTTTTCTTCTGTTAGAAACAAGAGAAGATATTTTGAAGAATGTTGAATACCTTTAACTATTGCCTTTCATTGTATTTGTGTTTTATTCTTACTATGGGAGTCAATGGTGTAACCAACTCAAAATTATCAACGCTAATAATTCATGAAAACGGGTGACGCAGTGGCGCAGTAGGTAGTGCTGTCGCCTCACAGCAAGAAGGTCGCTGGTTCGATTCTCGGCTGGATCAGTTGACATTTCCGTGTGGAGTTTGTATGTTCTCCCTGCGTTCGCGTTGGTTTCCTCTGGGTGCTCCGGTTTCCCCCACAGTCCAAACACACGTGGTACAGGTGAATTGGGTAGGCTAAATTGTCAGTAGTGTTTGAGTGTGAATGAATGTGTGTGGGTGTTTCCCAGAAATGGGTTACTGCTGGAAGGGCATCCGCTGCATAAAAACATGCTGGATAAGTTGGCGGTTCATTGCACTGTGGCGACCCCGGATTAATAAAGGGAGTAATCCGAAAAGAAAGTGAATGAATAATTAATGATAATAAGTTACTATTTAATAATGAATATTATAATTCTGAGCGGATTCTGTTATAATGCTTACAGGTTTTGGCTTTTTTCAGAATATCTTATTTTGTCTTTAACAGAAGAAAGAAACCCTTAAATGTTTGGAAACACAGTAAATAGTGGAGAAATGTACAGTTTTGGGTGAAATATGCCTTTAATCTAATCCTCATGTGTAATAATATCATGGTATTTCTTGTAAAATCACATTCTGGAGGTGGAGTGGTTCGTCAATGCTTCGACCATCATCCAGATGAGATGTTTCAGCTTTAATAAAGATGATAAAACTGATTCTATAAGCTGTTTCAGTCATGTTTTTAATCAAATGCAGATTATAGATGAAGTTGAAGCAAAATTATTCACTCTCCTGTGAAATTTGTATTAATCAATATTTCTTTAATACTGTTTCTTTATTATTAATTTCTTTAATATTAATTAATACTAATATTTTAAACAGATTTTTAAGATTTTTTAGCCTCCTTAAGATTTTTTTGATTGTCTACAGAACAAAAAGCTGTTGTTACCCTAATTACCCTAGTTAAGCCTTTACATGTGACTTTAATCTGAATACTAGTGTCTTGAAGAATATCTAGTCTAATATGATGTGCTGTCATCATGATGAAGAGAAAGGACATCAGTTACTTACTAGATATTTAAACTATTATGATTTTACAAATCTCCTCTGTGCACTTGGGAAATATTAGGAAAATAATTTTCCCATGAGGGTTATTAACGCAGTCTTCAACTGTATACATGTGTTTAATACCAATAAAATCAAGCTGGAGCTGTTAGCAAACACAAGAATGAAGAGTTCAGTGGTCATGTTGACAGACTAGAGTCCAGACACACACTGCGAGCACACACACACACACACAGCCTCCGAACACACACGACATAAAAACACAAATCAGACTAATGTATCAGCATTCAATCAGTGTGTTAATGAGGTAAAGGCTAATTAATACATTAATATTCTGAACACGAGCTGTTGACTGTAGTACAGTGGTGTTCAGACACTCTTTGGACAGGAGCTCCTATTATTGGCTGATTCAGCAATGGGCGGGGCTACATGAGCCACTGTTATTGGCTGATTCAGCAGTGGGCGGGGCTACATGGAAGTTCTGATCAGTGACTGACAGCAGCTTGTGAGGTTGACTGCGATGGAGTCGCTCATATATCGTCTGCTGTTCTTCATGCTAATCATTCATCATGTGACGTCTGGAGATCAGCGTACGGGTGAGACATTCAGCAATACTGTCCATACTTTAATAGAACACTTTTCTGATATACAAGATTAAAATGAGCCCATAATTTACTGTCCCTCAAGCTGTTATGAGTGTATATACATGACTTTCTGTCAGACGAACACAGTCGGTGTTATTGTACAAGATTTACAGTTAAGATTTGTTTCATTGATTTTCACAATTGAGTACATTTGTGGAAATAAAACTATAAACACACTTCATTTCAAATTTAATTAATCCACTTTTAATTAATCCACTTTAATGTGTTCTCCCCCTCATCATATGGGTTAATATTTATGATGAATTTATGCCCTCAGTAAAGGGTCACTATCCAACACCATTACACAGCATGGAGAGGCCAGGATACAAGTTAAATCTACACTGACTGTGTTCATCTGACAGAAGAAAGTCATATACACTGAGGAATAGGCTGAGGATGGCTTCAGGGACAGCAAGTTAAGGGGTCATTTTCATTTTTGGATGAACTACTCTGTTAAACAGTCAGATTAAACCTTTGGTAGCTGGCGTTACTCAGAGCACAGAGATAAGCGTAAGTGTGGTGCTGTGTGTTTCAGTGTTTCGCTCTCGCCGGCGGGCCAACGCTCTTCTCCTGCGCTCCAGACGGGCCAACACGTTTCTGCTGGAGGAGATCCTGCAGGGTAATCTGGAGCGTGAGTGTTATGAGGAGAAATGCAGTAAAGAAGAGGCCAGAGAATGCTTCGAGAATGACCAGAAGACAGTAAGACATCTGACGATCACCACACACACACACACGTTTACTCCAAACAGACCTGTTTACATTAGCATAAATCAATTCTTATTATTCATTTGGTGCCATCAAACAGAAGTTGAGACAACATTTTGTTCTTTAGGAACTGATTGGATTGGTAAAAGCTGGGCGATGCTGACAAAATGAAGAAAGATTGACGAATAGACAAACTCAGAGCAGAATCAAGACACGCCCTGATAGCCCCTCCCTAAAGCACTGATAGCTCCACCCAAAAGGACTGATAGCCCCTCCCTAAAGCACTGATAGCTCCGCCCTAAATAAATTTTGTGTGACCAGAGTGAAGAAAAGTCGTTTCGAGAGCGGAGGGAAGGTTACGGGATTTGATTAAAGTTCATTCATTCATTTATTCACTTTCTATTTGGCTTAGTGCCTTTATTAATCAGGGGTCGCCACAGCGGAATGAACCACCAACTTATCCAGCATGATAAGTACCCAACACTGGGAAACACCCATAAACTCATGCATTCACACTCATACACTATGGCCAGTTTAGTTGATCAGTTCCCCTATAGTGCATGTGTTTGGACTGTGGGGGAAACCGGAGCACCCGGAGGAAACACACACCAACACGGGGAGAACATGCAAACTCCACACAGAAACACCACGTTTCAGGCACATACAATCCAGCACACACAATCCAGACAAACCATATATGGTTACGACGGATGTTGATGTTATTAACTTCTTCTCGAACCTCGTCATCAATATAATTGTATATATATTGTTAATAAATATTGTACACAATAAACAATAGTGTTTACTTTATTTTACAAATATTGCGATCGAGACGGGCGAATGGGGAGCGTTGTTTCCGATCGCCATTCAATATAATAGACTGAACAGTTTTTTATCAGTCATCATAGATGATCAGTCATTATTATCTGACAGAGTCAATATAGCAGATACTCGTTCGCTGGCCTTGCTGAATGATTTAAATTGGACAGGTTTCATTTATATAGTGGATTAATTTATAATGAAGCAAATAATAGCAAGTTAATATAGGCAATAATACATCTTATTATGTAATAAAAAATCTTTTTACATGTAATAAATGTATAACACTATATTACTCAACCGATTTATTAGTATTTATTTGTTTAATTTTCTTGCTGTGAGGCGACAGCACTACCTACTGCGCCACTGCGTCACCCCTATATATAGATATATATATATTACAGTTTAGTAAAAGATAGTAGTTTATAATCAGATAATCAGTTAAGATAAAATAATATATAAACTATATTATATATTGTTTAAATGATTAACTACAGTAACTCATTTTAATGTGACACATTATTGTTTGCTTTTTATTTACAAAACGATTTTAACCAAGTATGATAATATTAAGATCCTGAGTTAGTTTATTCCACTTAATCTACTATTAGACGGTTTGTTATGCTTTCTTTGTGTATGTGGACGCGTGAATAAAGTCATAAATGTTTTAACTTATTATTTATATTTACATAATTTGAGTTCAGAAACTGCAGAGATGTTCAAATGATCGATAATCGTTAATACAATAATACTATAAAGACTGATATTTGAAACCATATTTGTGAAATGCAATAGGTGGCGATAATGCTCGTTCGGAGTTAGATAGTTACCTTATCTGGTTTGCCTAGATTGTGTGCTGTGTGCCTGAAACGTGTGTGGTTCTGTGGGCCTGCAGCTGGATATTATTGGGGAGCCGGGACTCGAACCAGAGGTGCAGATGCTCAAATCAGTATAGCATAATGTTTGTGACACTGTACAGCAATAATGAATATTTTTACATTCATGGTTTAGGGTTGGTTAATAAACTCCTATTTAATGGATAATTTAATAAACAACATGAAATATACTAATTTTATAAGGAATATAAATAATTCTCGTTAGGTTAACTTACGGCCGCAGCTGTATCCCTTCTAGCAACATCCCTCTAAAATGGTGCGAGCCATCAAGCAGAGCAGGACTGTGCTTAATAAACAATAAACCTGAATCACTGTAAAAGAGCGTGACAAACTGAGGGAACAGCTGAAAACAGCGGTGAAATGGAGATTCACACTTCCTGTTTGATATCGGAATCAACCTTTTCTATTTTTCATCACTGAAGTGAACATACTGAAACCCGCATTATCTTTAAAACCCCCCTCTGGTCAACTCACCGATGGCAGGAGCAGAAGCGCGCAGGTCTGGGCTTTTACTCCGATATCCTGATGATAACTAATCTCTGATGAATGTCCGTCGACCTGTATTTGACTTTAATTATCGCTCCATTATGATCACTGTTGTTGATAATGACCGCGGAAAGTGCGCGCCATAAATGAGCGCGGGTTACTTGACTCCTCCCACTTCGAGACGACTGTTTTAAAAACACAGGCGTTTTAACATAACTTTTTTTAAAAAAACTTATATTTACACTTATATATTTACTTACATTTTCTCTTTGAAAATGACACGGGGAGAGATTTTTTATCAGGCAGGTATGCATTTGAATGACCCCGTGAAGCCCCGCCCTCGCGCGTAAATATTTCGTTGTGAATATTTGACCTTCATTAAAGTTGTCTAGTAATATAACTAAACTACTGAAGGTTTAACTAAACTCACTCATACATCTCTTTTCCCTGTTAAAGAATGAGTTCTGGGCCAAGTACTATGGTAAGTGACCTTCAGAATGTTTATTCAAAGACTGAATTAAATGATTGTAATATGAAAGAACTAATGGTACTGTAGACAACTTGCTTACATGTTTTTAAAGATCATTTTTAATTGTTTTACACTTTTACATAACCCCTCGTCCTCTTCATTTGTTTTATGTTTATTTATTTATGTTTTATCATGTCTTTTAGGTCAAGATACTCTACAAAGCTCTGCTATATTACTGTAGTTGTATTAAACGTCTATATTTCGGCTGTCAGATGGAGACCAGTGCAGATCTAACCCATGTCAACATGGCGGCACGTGTAAGGATGGCATCGGCCGATACACCTGTACCTGTGCGGAGGCGTACAGCGGGCGCGACTGTCAGACAGGTGGTTGTGCCAGTGACACCAGTGAACATGAGATCAGTGCGTCTGATGCATGTCTGATGCTTCATGGTGCTGTTTTTCAGATAAATCCCAGTGTCCGTCTGCTGGGCCTTTAGCGTGTGAGCACTTCTGCAGGCCATCAACAGCCGCGTACCGATGCTTCTGTGCTCGCGGATACACACTCAACAGCGACGGCAGGAGCTGCTCGCCTCACGGTACTCAAACACTCGCTAATCACTCAAACACTCGCTGAAATGTGCAAATCACTGTAACTCACTGCATTTTATTGCTTCATTACCACTGCATCTTTATTTATTACCGCTGCATCTTCGTTTATTACCGCTGCATCTTCGTTCATTATCGCTGCATCCTTGCTTCATTACAGCTGCATCCTTGCTTCATTACCGCTGCATCCTTGCTTCATTACCGCAGCATCCTTGCTTCATTACCGCAGCATCCTTGCTTCATTACCGCTGCATCTTTGCTTCATTACAGCTGCATCCTTGCTTCATTACAGCTGCATCCTTGCTTGATTACCGCTGCATCCTTGCTTGATTACCGCTGCATCCTTGCTTCATTACCGCTGCATCCTTGCTTCATTAACGCAGCATCCTTGCTTCATTACCGCAGCATCCTTGCTTCATTACCGCTGCATCCTTGCTTCATTACCGCAGCATCCTTGCTTCATTACCGCTGCATCCTTGCTTCATTACCGCTGCATCCTTGCTTCATTACCGCAGCATCCTTGCTTCATTACCGCAGCATCCTTGCTTCATTACCGCAGCATCCTTGCTTTATTACCGCTGCATCTTCGTTCATTACCGCAGCATCCTTGCTTTATTACCGCTGCATCTTCGTTCATTACCGCTGCATCCTTGCTTTATTATAGCTGCATCCTTGCTTTATTACAGCTGCATCCTTGCTTCATTACCGCAGCATCCTTGCTTCATTACCGCAGCATCCTTGCTTCATTACCGCAGCATCCTTGCTTTATTACCGCTGCATCTTCGTTCATTACCGCAGCATCCTTGCTTCATTACCGCTGCATCTTCGTTCATTACCGCTGCATCCTTGCTTCATTACCGCTGCATCTTCGTTCATTACCGCTGCATCCTTGCTTCATTACCGCAGCATCCTTGCTTCATTACCGCTGCATCCTTGCTTCATTACCGCTGCATCCTTGCTTCATTACCGCAGCATCCTTGCTTCATTACCGCTGCATCCTTGCTTCATTACCGCTGCATCCTTGCTTCATTACCGCAGCATCCTTGCTTCATTACCACTGCATCCTTGCTTCATTACCGCAGCATCCTTGCTTCATTACCACTGCATCCTTGCTTCATTACCGCAGCATCCTTGCTTCATTACCGCAGCATCCTTGCTTCATTACCACTGCATCCTTGCTTCATTACCGCAGCATCCTTGCTTCATTACCACTGCATCCTTGCTTCATTACCGCAGCATCCTTGCCTCATTACCACTGCATCCTTGCTTCATTACCGCAGCATCCTTACTTCATTACCGCTGCATCCTTGCTTCATTAGCGCTGCATCCTTGCTTCATTACCGCTGCATCTTCGTTCATTACCGCTGCATCCTTGCTTCATTACCGCTGCATCCTTGCTTCATTACCGCTGCATCCTTGCTTCATTACCGCTGCATCCTTGCTTCATTACCGCAGCATCCTTGCTTCATTACCACTGCATCCTTGCTTCATTACCGCAGCATCCTTGCTTCATTACCACTGCATCCTTGCTTCATTACCGCAGCATCCTTGCCTCATTACCACTGCATCCTTGCTTCATTACCGCAGCATCCTTACTTCATTACCGCTGCATCCTTGCTTCATTAGCGCTGCATCCTTGCTTCATTACCGCTGCATCCTTGCTTCATTACCGCAGCATTCTTGCTTCATTACCGCAGCATCCTTGCTTCATTACCGCTGCATCCTTGCTTCATTACCGCTGCATCCTTGCTTCATTACCGCTGCATCTTCGTTCATTACCGCTGCATCCTTGCTTCATTACCGCTGCATCCTTGCTTTATTACAGCTTCATCCTTGCTTCATTACCGCTGCATCCTTGCTTTATTACCGCAGCATCCTTGCTTCATTACCGCTGTATCTTTGCTTCATTTCCGCAGCATCCTTGCTTCATTACCGCAGCATCTTTGCTTCATTACCGCTGCATCCTTGCTTCATTACCGCTGTATCTTTGCTTCATTACCGCAGCATCCTTGCTTCATTACCGCAGCATTCTTGCTTCATTACCGCTGCATCTTTGCTTCATTACCGCAGCATTCTTGCTTCATTACCGCAGCATCCTTGCTTCATTACCGCTGCATCTTTGCTTCATTACCGCAGCATTCTTGCTTCATTACCGCTGCATCTTTACCTCATTTCTGCAGACCACAGAGTAGGTGCTATTAATCTCAAAATGATGGGTTAATTTCTCAGGAAAGGCACAAGTATAAAATGACTTCAATGCAGTGTAAATCATTCTCTGTGTTCTCAGTCCAGAACCCGTGCGGGACGACGGAGATGGCCAGTTTCTGTCCTGATGGACGCTGCTCATGGGAGGTGAGAAGTGAATCACCTTCAGACACAATCAGCCAATCAGAAGAGCAGCTGTTGAATATTCATCAGTGGTGTGTGTTTTCTGCAGGTGAAGTTTCTGAACGCCAGCGGTCATGACGTGTGTCACGGTGTGATTCTGGGCCAGAAGTCTATTCTGACGTCAGCCACGTGTATGACTGCACTGCAGGATCTGCACTTCACTGTTGGTGAGAAACACACACTCATGTCTATCTCTGTGAGCCGAGAGTCGTGTCTCGAGGTGCTGATCTGCATGTGTGTTATACCTGTCAACCCTCCTGGAAATTTGTTTTGTTCTGTTGGGGGGACGGAGGGGGTGGTAATTTGTTTGGCTTTTGGGGGGGTTGTTGAGGCAATCCCATATTTGCACGCCCCAGTGTTGAAGGTATGATGTGTGTGTGTGTTCCAGCGGTGGGCGTCTCCACAGCAGCTGTGCGCGTCTCCAGCTGGACGCCTCATAAGCATTTCGTCTCAGGTCCGGATGATGACCTGTGCTTCCTGGAGCTGCAGGAGCCGTTCCCCCCCAACATCAGCATCGTCCCGCTCTGCCTACCCGAGAAAGACTACAGCGAGAACATCCTGATGAGTGCGGGGCGAGAGGGTGTGGCCAGGGGCGGAGCCACATACTCTTACCTCTCATTGGATGACTGCCGTGACGCTCTAAACCTCACCTTCGTCATGACCAATAAGATGTTCTGCATGAAGCGTGAGTCTGCAGGCTCTGAGCGCTGCGCTGTGAGCTCCGGCAGCCCCACCGCCACACTGGAGGGAAAAACAGCCTTTCTGACGGGCGTGTCTCTGTCTGTGGGACGCTGCGGGGACACGCTCCTGTTCACCAAACTGTCCCGATACCTGCACTGGCTGCGGCCGCTGCTGCTCGCCTCCGAGAGGGAACAACCCTGAGGAGAAACAGACTATACACAGAGCAGGATCTGATTTAATGCATTATAATATTGAGTTACTCCTTTTTTGAGTTACTGAAAAGAAACTAGTTGCGTTACTTATTATGGTAATGCGTTACATTACTGTTGAGTTATTTATAGCGATTTTAAAAATGATTGTATTACAGTCCAGATATAAAAGATCAAATGTTGAGGGATTTTTATTAAACTCAGATGACAATCAGTGTTTGGCTGAGAACAAAATATGAAGTTTAACCAAATAAAATGACTACGATTGACAAGAATATACTCTATCTTTCTTTCTTTTTAATGCTTCATAAATTTAATTAAATGTGTTATTCCTGTATGATTATTTCTGAATGCAACTCAATAAATAAATCTAAATATTGTCATTGTTCTGATTTTAGGGTGAATTTTTAAATGATTGATCAGTAATTAAACCAGCAAATGTACAAAACATGTTTATTTGACAATATTCAGAAGAAGATGGAGAACATAAAGCTCTGAAGCTCTGAGGATCAGTGTGTGTTTGTGATGGTGCATTCTGGGAGATGGAGTTCAGGAGATGCTGGACAGCGGAGGGAAGGGATTCTGCTTGCTGACCACCAGCTTCTGGTGCTGATGGGAAATATAGCCCTTAATGTGACCCTGAGAAACAAACACAACACACGTAATCATATTAATAACTCATGAACACGTCACTGTAAACACTCCAATGCTGGAGCTCCTCTGAGCTGGAGGTAAACAAAAGCAGCACTAGAACATGACCTGGAAACAGCGAGTGTGTGTGTGTGTGTGTGTGTGTTTGTGAGACTCACCATGTAGATGAGGTTGGCCAGAATGCACTGCACCTCGTCGATGTCCACGTCCTCCACCTTCATCATCTGCAGCGACACCAGAAACGCAGCCAGAGGAAGCTGATGAGTCCTCAGGAGATGATAACTGCAGGAGAGGAGGAGGAGAACAAGAGAAAAAAAAGTAATGTGGGTTCACCACATACTCACACACACATTAAACTTACTAACGCACATACACACACTTGCACATTCTCATTCATCAGGGGTGTCCAAACTCGGTCCTGGAGGGCCGGTGTCCTGCTGACTTTAGCTCCAGCCTGCTTCAACACACCTGCCTGGAAGTTTCTAGTATACATAGTAAGGGCTTGATTAGCTGCTTCAGGTGTGTTTGATTAGGGTTGGAGCTAAACTCTCCAGGACTGGAGTTTGGACAACCCTGTCATACACAGTCACACACAGGCACTCACACTTTCTTGAAGAGGTTCCTGTAGGTGATGATCTTCAGCTTCTCCAG
>NC_079435.1:63231000-63243500 GCF_903798145.1 Danio aesculapii | reverse complement strand
TATTAACCATAATAATCGATTAACTATAGTAAACACTGTAGTATTAACTATAATAATCGATTAACTATAGTAAACACTGTAGTATTAACCATAATAATCGATTAACTATAGTAAACACTGTAGTATTAACTATAATAATCGATTAACTGTAGTAAACACTGTAGTATTAACTATAATAATCGATTAACTATAGTAAACACTGTATTATTAACTATAATAATCAATTAACTATAGTAAACACTGTAGTATTAACTATAATAATCAATTAACTATAGTAAACACTGTATTATTAACTATAATAATCAATTAACTATAGTAAACACTGTAGTATTAACTATAATAATCGATTAACTGTAGTAAACACTGTAGTATTAACTATAATAATCGATTAACTATAGTAAACACTGTAGTATTAACTATAATAATCGATTAACTATAGTAAACACTGTAGTATTAACTATAATAATCAATTAACTATAGTAAACACTGTAGTATAACTATAATAATCAATTAACTATAGTAAACACTGTAGTATTAACTATAATAATCAATTAACTATAGTAAACACTGTAGTATTAACTATAATAATCGATTAACTATAGTAAACACTGTATTATTAACTATAGTAAACACTGTAGTATTAACTATAATAATCAATTAACTATAGTAAACACTGTAGTATAACTATAATAATCAATTAACTATAGTAAACACTGTATTATTAACTATAGTAAACACTGTAGTATTAACTATAATAATCAATTAACTATAGTAAACACTGTATTATAACTATAATAATCAATTAACTATAGTAAACACTGTATTATTAACTATAGTAAACACTGTAGTATTAACTATAATAATCAATTAACTATAGTAAACACTGTAGTATTAACTATAATAATCAATTAACTATAGTAAACACTGTAGTTTTAACTATAATAATCGATTAACTATAGTAAACACTGTAGTATTAACTATAATAATCGATTAACTATAGTAAACACTGTAGTATTAACCATAATAATCGATTAACTATAGTAAACACTGTAGTATTAACTATAATAATCGATTAACTATAGTAAACACTGTAGTATTAACCATAATAATCGATTAACTATAGTAAACACTGTAGTATTAACTATAATAATCGATTAACTGTAGTAAACACTGTAGTATTAACTATAATAATCGATTAACTATAGTAAACACTGTAGTATTAACTATAATAATCGATTAACTATAGTAAACACTGTAGTATTAACTATAATAATCGATTAACTGTAGTAAACACTGTAGTATTAACTATAATAATCGATTAACTATAGTAAACACTGTAGTATTAACTATAATAATCGATTAACTATAGTAAACACTGTAGTATTAACTATAATAATCGATTAACTATAGTAAACACTGTAGTATTAACCATAATAATCGATTAACTATAGTAAACACTGTAGTATTAACTATAATAATCAATTAACTATAGTAAACACTGTAGTATTAACTATAATAATCGATTAACTATAGTAAACACTAGTATTAACTATAATAATCAATTAACTATAGTAAACACTGTAGTATAACTATAATAATCGATTAACTATAATAAACACTGTAGTATAACTATAATAATCAATTAACTATAGTAAACACTGTAGTATAACTATAATAATCAATTAACTATAGTAAACACTGTAGTATAACTATAATAATCAATTAACTATAGTAAACACTGTAGTATTAACTATAATAATCAATTAACTATAGTAAACACTGTAGTATTAACTATAATAATCAATTAACTATAGTAAACACTGTAGTATTAACTATAATAATCAATTAACTATAGTAAACACTGTAGTATAACTATAATAATCAATTAACTATAGTAAACACTGTAGTATTAACTATAATAATCAATTAACTATAGTAAACACTGTAGTATAACTATAATAATCAATTAACTATAGTAAACACTGTAGTATAACTATAATAATCAATTAACTATAGTAAACACTGTAGTATAACTATAATAATCAATTAACTATAGTAAACACTGTAGTATTAACTATAATAATCAATTAACTATAGTAAACACTGTAGTATAACTATAATAATCAATTAACTATAGTAAACACTGTAGTATAACTATAATAATCAATTAACTATAGTAAACACTGTAGTATAACTATAATAATCGATTAACTATAATAAACACTGTAGTATAACTATAATAATCAATTAACTATAGTAAACACTGTAGTATAACTATAATAATCAATTAACTATAGTAAACACTGTAGTATAACTATAATAATCAATTAACTATAGTAAACACTGTAGTATTAACTATAATAATCAATTAACTATAGTAAACACTGTAGTATAACTATAATAATCAATTAACTATAGTAAACACTGTAGTATAACTATAATAATCAATTAACTATAGTAAACACTGTAGTATTAACTATAATAATCAATTAACTATAGTAAACACTGTATTATTAACTATAATAATCAACTAACTATAGTAAACACTGTAGTATTAACTATAATAATCAATTAACTATAGTAAACACTGTAGTATTAACTATAATAATCGATTAACTGTAGTAAACACTGTAGTATTAACTATAATAATCGATTAACTATAGTAAACACTGTAGTATTAACTATAATAATCGATTAACTGTAGTAAACACTGTAGTATTAACTATAATAATCGATTAACTATAGTAAACACTGTAGTATTAACCATAATAATCGATTAACTATAGTAAACACTGTAGTATTAACTATAATAATCGATTAACTATAGTAAACACTGTAGTATTAACTATAATAATCGATTAACTATAGTAAACACTGTAGTATTAACCATAATAATCAATTAACTATAGTAATCACTGTAGTATTAACTATAATAATCGATTAACTATAGTAAACACTGTAGTATTAACCATAATAATCGATTAACTATAGTAAACACTGTAGTATTAACTATAATAATCATTTAACTATAGTAAACACTGTAGTATTAACTATAATAATCGATTAACTATAGTAAACACTGTAGTATTAACTATAATAATCAATTAACTATAGTAAACACTGTATTATTAACTATAATAATCGATTAACTATAGTAAACACTGTAGTATTAACTATAATAATCAATTAACTATAGTAAACACTGTAGTATTAACTATAATAATCGATTAACTATAGTAAACACTGTAGTATTAACTATAATAATCGATTAACTATAGTAAACACTGTAGTATTAACCATAATAATCGATTAACTATAGTAAACACTGTAGTATTAACTATAATAATCGATTAACTATAGTAAACACTGTAGTATTAACTATAATAATCGATTAACTATAGTAAACACTGTAGTATAACTATAATAATCAATTAACTATAGTAAACACTGTAGTATTAACCATAATAATCGATTAACTATAGTAAACACTGTAGTATTAACTATAATAATCGATTAACTATAGTAAACACTGTAGTATTAACTATAATAATCAATTAACTATAGTAAACACTGTATTATTAACTATAGTAAACACTGTAGTATTAACTATAATAATCAATTAACTATAGTAAACACTGTAGTATAACTATAATAATCAATTAACTATAGTAAACACTGTATTATTAACTATAGTAAACACTGTAGTATTAACTATAATAATCAATTAACTATAGTAAACACTGTATTATAACTATAATAATCAATTAACTATAGTAAACACTGTATTATTAACTATAGTAAACACTGTAGTATTAACTATAATAATCAATTAACTATAGTAAACACTGTAGTATTAACTATAATAATCAATTAACTATAGTAAACACTGTAGTTTTAACTATAATAATCGATTAACTATAGTAAACACTGTAGTATTAACTATAATAATCGATTAACTATAGTAAACACTGTAGTATTAACCATAATAATCGATTAACTATAGTAAACACTGTAGTATTAACTATAATAATCGATTAACTATAGTAAACACTGTAGTATTAACCATAATAATCGATTAACTATAGTAAACACTGTAGTATTAACTATAATAATCGATTAACTGTAGTAAACACTGTAGTATTAACTATAATAATCGATTAACTATAGTAAACACTGTAGTATTAACTATAATAATCGATTAACTATAGTAAACACTGTAGTATTAACTATAATAATCGATTAACTGTAGTAAACACTGTAGTATTAACTATAATAATCGATTAACTATAGTAAACACTGTAGTATTAACTATAATAATCGATTAACTATAGTAAACACTGTAGTATTAACTATAATAATCGATTAACTATAGTAAACACTGTAGTATTAACCATAATAATCGATTAACTATAGTAAACACTGTAGTATTAACTATAATAATCAATTAACTATAGTAAACACTGTAGTATTAACTATAATAATCGATTAACTATAGTAAACACTAGTATTAACTATAATAATCAATTAACTATAGTAAACACTGTAGTATAACTATAATAATCGATTAACTATAATAAACACTGTAGTATAACTATAATAATCAATTAACTATAGTAAACACTGTAGTATAACTATAATAATCAATTAACTATAGTAAACACTGTAGTATAACTATAATAATCAATTAACTATAGTAAACACTGTAGTATTAACTATAATAATCAATTAACTATAGTAAACACTGTAGTATTAACTATAATAATCAATTAACTATAGTAAACACTGTAGTATTAACTATAATAATCAATTAACTATAGTAAACACTGTAGTATAACTATAATAATCAATTAACTATAGTAAACACTGTAGTATTAACTATAATAATCAATTAACTATAGTAAACACTGTAGTATAACTATAATAATCAATTAACTATAGTAAACACTGTAGTATAACTATAATAATCAATTAACTATAGTAAACACTGTAGTATAACTATAATAATCAATTAACTATAGTAAACACTGTAGTATTAACTATAATAATCAATTAACTATAGTAAACACTGTAGTATAACTATAATAATCAATTAACTATAGTAAACACTGTAGTATAACTATAATAATCAATTAACTATAGTAAACACTGTAGTATAACTATAATAATCGATTAACTATAATAAACACTGTAGTATAACTATAATAATCAATTAACTATAGTAAACACTGTAGTATAACTATAATAATCAATTAACTATAGTAAACACTGTAGTATAACTATAATAATCAATTAACTATAGTAAACACTGTAGTATTAACTATAATAATCAATTAACTATAGTAAACACTGTAGTATAACTATAATAATCAATTAACTATAGTAAACACTGTAGTATTAACTATAATAATCGATTAACTGTAGTAAACACTGTAGTATTAACTATAATAATCAATTAACTATAGTAAACACTGTAGTATTAACCATAATAATCGATTAACTATAGTAAACACTGTAGTATTAACTATAATAATCGATTAACTATAGTAAACACTGTAGTATTAACTATAATAATCGATTAACTATAGTAAACACTGTAGTATTAACCATAATAATCAATTAACTATAGTAATCACTGTAGTATTAACTATAATAATCGATTAACTATAGTAAACACTGTAGTATTAACCATAATAATCGATTAACTATAGTAAACACTGTAGTATTAACTATAATAATCATTTAACTATAGTAAACACTGTAGTATTAACTATAATAATCGATTAACTATAGTAAACACTGTAGTATTAACTATAATAATCGATTAACTATAGTAAACACTGTATTATTAACTATAATAATCGATTAACTATAGTAAACACTGTAGTATTAACTATAATAATCGATTAACTATAGTAAACACTGTAGTATTAACTATAATAATCGATTAACTATAGTAAACACTGTAGTATTAACTATAATAATCGATTAACTATAGTAAACACTGTAGTATTAACCATAATAATCGATTAACTATAGTAAACACTGTAGTATTAACTATAATAATCGATTAACTATAGTAAACACTGTAGTATTAACTATAATAATCGATTAACTATAGTAAACACTGTAGTATAACTATAATAATCAATTAACTATAGTAAACACTGTAGTATTAACCATAATAATCGATTAACTATAGTAAACACTGTAGTATTAACTATAATAATCGATTAACTATAGTAAACACTGTAGTATTAACTATAATAATCAATTAACTATAGTAAACACTGTAGTATAACTATAATAATCAATTAACTATAGTAAATACTGTAGTATTAACTATAGTAAACACTGTATTATTAACTATAATAATCGATTAACTATAGTAAACACTGTAGTATTAACTATAATAATCAATTAACTATAGTAAACACTGTAGTATTAACTATAATAATCAATTAACTATAGTAAACACTGTAGTATTAACCATAATAATCGATTAACTATAGTAAACACTGTAGTATTAACTATAATAATCGATTAACTATAGTAAACACTGTAGTATTAACTATAATAATCGATTAACTATAGTAAACACTGTAGTATTAACTATAATAATCGATTAACTATAGTAAACACTGTAGTATTAACTATAATAATCAATTAACTATAGTAAACACTGTAGTATTAACTATAATAATCGATTAACTATAGTAAACACTGTAGTATTAACTATAATAATCAATTAACTATAGTAAACACTAGTATTAACTATAATAATCAATTAACTATAGTAAACACTGTAGTATTAACTATAATAATCAATTAACTATAGTAAACACTGTAGTATTAACTATAATAATCGATTAACTATAGTAAACACTGTAGTATTAACTATAATAATCAATTAACTATAGTAAACACTGTAGTATTAACTATAATAATCAATTAACAATAGTAATCACTGTAGTGTTAACTATAATAATCAATTAACTATAGTAAACACTGTAGTATAACTATAATAATCAATTAACTATAGTAAACACTGTATTATTAACTATAGTAAACACTGTATTATTAACTATAATAATCAATTAACTATAGTAAACACTGTAGTATTAACTATAATAATCAATTAACTATAGTAAACACTGTAGTATAACTATAATAATCAATTAACTATAGTAAACACTGTATTATTAACTATAGTAAACACTGTATTATTAACTATAATAATCGATTAACTATAGTAAACACTGTAGTATTAACTATAATAATCGATTAACTATAGTAAACACTGTATTATTAACTATAATAATCGATTAACTATAGTAAACACTGTAGTATTAACTATAATAATCGATTAACTATAGTAAACACTGTAGTATAACTATAATAATCAATTAACTATAGTAAACACTGTAGTATTAACTATAATAATCGATTAACTATAGTAAACACTGTAGTATTAACTATAATAATCAATTAACTATAGTAAACACTGTAGTATTAGCTATAATAATCAATTAACTATAGTAAAACTGTAGTATAACTATAATAATCAACTAACTATAGTAAATACTGTAGTATTAACTATAGTAAACACTGTATTATTAACTATAATAATCGATTAACTATAGTAAACACTGTAGTATTTACTATAATAATCGATTAACTATAGTAAACACTGTAGTATTAACTATAATAATCAATTAACTATAGTAAACACTGTAGTATTAACTATAATAATCGATTAACTATAGTAAACACTGTAGTATTAACTATAATAATCGATTAACTATAGTAAACACTGTAGTATTAACTATAATAATCAATTAACTATAGTAAACACTGTAGTATTAACTATAATAATCGATTAACTATAGTAAACACTGTAGTATTAACTATAATAATCGATTAACTGTAGTAAACACTGTAGTATTAACTATAATAATCAATTAACTATAGTAAACACTGTAGTATTAACTATAATAATCGATTAACTATAGTAAACACTGTAGTATTAACTATAATAATCAATTAACTATAGTAAACACTGTAGCATTAACTATAATAATCGATTAACTATAGTAAACACTGTAGTATTAACTATAATAATCAATTAACTATAGTAAACACTGTAGTATAACTATAATAATCAATTAACTATAGTAAACACTGTATTATTAACTATAGTAAACACTGTATTATTAACTATAATAATCAATTAACTATAGTAAACACTGTAGTATTAACTATAATAATCAATTAACTATAGTAAACACTGTAGTATTAACTATAATAATCGATTAACTATAGTAAACACTGTAGTATTAACTATAATAATCAATTAACTATAGTAATCACTGTAGTATTAACTATAATAATCAATTAACTAGAGTAAACACTGTAGTATTAACTATAATAATCGATTAACTATAGTAAACACTGTATTATTAACTATAATAATCAATTAACTATAGTAAACACTGTAGTATTAGCTATAATAATCAATTAACTATAGTAAACACTGTAGTATAACTATAATAATCAACTAACTATAGTAAATACTGTAGTATTAACTATAGTAAACACTGTATTATTAACTATAATAATCGATTAACTATAGTAAACACTGTAGTATTTACTATAATAATCGATTAACTATAGTAAACACTGTAGTATTAACTATAATAATCAATTAACTATAGTAAACACTGTAGTATTAACTATAATAATCGATTAACTATAGTAAACACTGTAGTATTAACTATAATAATCGATTAACTATAGTAAACACTGTAGTATTAACTATAATAATCAATTAACTATAGTAAACACTGTAGTATTAACTATAATAATCGATTAACTATAGTAAACACTGTAGTATTAACTATAATAATCGATTAACTATAGTAAACACTGTAGTATTAACTATAATAATCGATTAACTATAGTAAACACTGTAGTATTAACTATAATAATCGATTAACTATAGTAAACACTGTAGTATTAACTATAATAATCAATTAACTATAGTAAACACTGTAGTATAACTATAATAATCAATTAACTATAGTAAACACTGTAGTATTAACTATAATAATCGATTAACTATAGTAAACACTGTAGTATAACTATAATAATCAATTAACTATAGTAAACACTGTAGTATAACTATAATAATCAATTAACTATAGTAAACACTGTAGTATTAACTATAATAATCAATTAACTATAGTAAACACTGTAGTATTAACAATAATAATCGATTAACTATAGTAAACACTGTAGTATTAACAATAATAATCAATTAACTATAGTAAACACTGTAGTATTAACTATAATAATCAATTAACTATAGTAAACACTGTAGTATTAAATATAATAATCAATTAACTGTAGTAAACACTGTAGTATTAACTATAATAATCAATTAACTATAGTAAACACTGTAGTATTAACAATAATAATCGATTAACTATAGTAAACACTGTAGTATTAAATATAATAATCAATTAACTGTAGTAAACACTGTAGTATTAACTATAATAATCAATTAACTATAGTAAACACTGTAGTATAACTATAATAATCAATTAACTATAGTAAACACTGTAGTATTAACTATAATAATCAATTAACTATAGTAAACACTGTAGTATTAACTATAATAATCAATTAACTATAGTAAACACTGTAGTATTAACTATAATAATCGATTAACTATAGTAAACACTGTAGTATTAACTATAATAATCGATTAACTATAGTAAACACTGTAGTATTAACTATAATAATCGATTAACTATAGTAAACACTGTAGTATTAACTATAATAATCGATTAACTATAGTAAACACTGTAGTATTAACTATAATAATCGATTAACTATAGTAAACACTGTAGTATTCTTTAGTTTTACTACAGTAAACTGGTGAATTGTAGTGTTATATTACCTATAGTTGTACAAAACTACAGTGTTGGGTCAGTTGTTTATGTTGTGTCATCAGAAAAATTATGGAATTATCATAAAGTATTCAGGGGTGGCATGGTAGCTCAGTGGTTAGCACCGTGGCCTCACAGCAAGAAGGTCGCTGGTTCGAGTCCCGGCTGGGTCAGTTGGTGTTTCTGTGTGGAGTTTGCATGTTCTCCCCATGTTGGTGTGGGTTTCCTCCGGGTGCTCCGGTTTCCCCCACAGTCCAAACACATGCGCTATAGGGGAACTGATCAACTAAACTGGCCGTAGTGTGTGTGTGTGTGTGTGTGTGTGTGTGAATGAGTGTGTGAATGAGTGTATGGGTGTTTCCCAGTACTGGGTTGCAGCTGGAAGGGCATCCGCTGTGTAAAACATATGCTTGAATAGTTGGTAGTTATTTAACCCCTGATAAATATCCACTGAAGAGCTAAAATGTGCTGTCCACATATGTAGACACTCAAGCCCTAGGAGGATAATGAAATTAAATACAGATGACTGCAACACCGACTGCCATGGAAATAATGAAATCAGCACTTGACAATTTTCAGTTTCTTTGGATTTATAGATTATTGTTTGCATAAAAATATAATATTGCATATTTTTAAATGTTAATAAAATGTTGTGTGTGCGTGTGCGTGTGTGCGTGTGCGTGTGCGTGTGCGTGTGCGTGTGCGTGTGCGTGTGCGTGTGCGTGTGCGTGTGCGTGTGTGTGTGTGTGTTACAGACAGACCGAAGCTGACGGACTCCTACACTGAAGACACGTGGCTGAAGCTCAGAGATGCTGTGAGCGCCATTCAGAACAGCACATCCATCAAATACAACCTGGAGGAGCTTTACCAGGTCTCACGCACACACACACATAATACAACACACACATCAGGAAGAACTCAGATGTACAAATGAAAGCATGAGACTGACATGTGGCTGTAGAGATCAGATGTTATAGGTCATGTGAGTGTAGAGGGCAGGGGTCATGTGAATGTAGGAGCCTATGAAGCAGGGTAAAGATTGGATACGCGGCCCACATCAATAAAGCAGCGAGTTAGGGTGGGGGTAGATGTTAAAATACAACTATTTATTGGGTAATTTAATAGATAGCATAAATAGTACTCGGTACAGTGCTGTTTTTACAGTACGGTGATGGTTGGGTTTAGGGTTGGGGTGAGTGTAGACCTTAATAAAATACAATTAATGGAAATTTAATAAATAATATAAATCATTTTCGTTAACTTTCAGCCACAACCGTATCTGATCGAGCGTCAACCCTGAAGCAGTTGTGTGTTTCTGTCCATCACAGTTTAGTTTGACTGATCGACTCTTTCACGATTAATGCAGCACACTCTCATGCTTCAGGTTTGATCCGCTTCAGATTCCAGCGCAGGACACCCAGCGCTCCTGCATTTCTCTCTCAGCTCACCAGTGATGATTGATTTCCCATACACATGTTCTTGCACTGCTACACAGGCTGAATGCATCTAATCTAACAGCTTAGTCGCTTTTTCATCAGGGGTCGCCACAGTGGAATGAACCCCCAACTATTCTAGTATATGTTTTACACAGGGGATGCCCTTCCAGCTGCAACCCAGTACTGGGAAACACCCATACACACTCATTCACACACATGACTGTGGGGGAAACCGGAGCACCCGGAGGAAACCCATTCCAACACAGGGAGAACATGCAAACTCCACACGGAAACACCAACTGTCCCAGCCGAGACTCGAACCGGTGACCTTCTTGCTGTGAGGCCACAGTGCTAACCACTGCTGCCCCAAAATTAAATTTCACCCCAAATTACACACAATGCATCTGTTAATAGGGTCAAGCTGCCTCTCTTTCAGTGTTTTGATCACGTGGCCTTGAGAGTAACCCTAAATTAAATGGTCAGTAAAGCTGTGTATTTCTGCTGATGTTTCTGAATGTTACAGCAGGAGATTTATTTTACAATGAAACCCGAATGAAGCCAGAAACCGAGATATGATCCGAACTGACAATGTTATGAAGCATCCCACCTCTAGTCAAGGGTGTAGAGGGCAATTTCAGACACAGCCGCATATGTGATCAGACTCAGAGGAGTGTTTGAGAAGCTGTGCTGCTGTTTAGATGAGCTTTCCATGATTCCTCACTCTCTCTCTCATGTGTGTGTGTGTGTGTGTGTGTGTGTGTGTGTGTGTGTGTGTGTGTGTGTGTGTGTGTGTGTGTGTGTGTGTGTGCGTGTGTGTGTGTGTGTGTGTGTGTGTGTGTGTGTGTTTCTGTTTCTCAGGCCGTGGAGAATCTGTGTTCGTATAAAGTGTCGCCGATGTTGTACAAGCAGCTGCGTCAGGTGTGTGAAGAGCACGTGCAGGCACAGATACACCAGTTCAGGGAATATCCTTCAGTGTGTGTCAGAGTGTGTGAAATTGTGTACGTGTTTTTGTGACATATCAGGACACAGATCTCTATAAGGACACAGGTATTACAAAAAGGAGGTGAAATATGAGGACAGTGCTGACGTCCTGACGTAATAGCCAAAGCATTTATAA
>NC_079435.1:63216000-63221000 GCF_903798145.1 Danio aesculapii | reverse complement strand
AACCCTGCTGTTCAGTTTATATTACTATGACAAAGCAAATAAAAAAACTCAAAGAATAAATCTATTGTGTGTGCGCGTGTGCGTGTGCGTGTGTGTGTGTGTGTGTGTGTTCTGACCTGAATGTCTGCTCTTCAGCCAGTCTCAGACACTAATGTGATTTCAGGCCTCATTCACAGAGTAATTCCTTGGACAAACAAATTACAGCCGTCCAGAGCAGAACAGCGTGTGTGTGTGTGTGGTCAGGCTGGTAATGAGTGTTTCACATGTAAAGCATCAGTGAGAAACACAGGAAACACACTTAATCTGAACCGATCGCTCCAGATTCGATCATCATCTCTGTTGTATTCAAACCAGAAACGTGCTAAAAGCATGCTAACAACATGCTAATTTATAGTAGCAACATGTTAATTCATACCAGAAACAGGTTATCAATATGCTAATTCAGGCTAGCAACACGCAAATTCATACTAGAAACATGCAAATTAGTTACAATTGCACTAGCATCATGATAATTCATTATAGAAACATGCTAATTCTGCTGGAAACATGCTAATGACATGTTAATTCCTGCTAGCTGAAAACATATTCTAATTCATGTTAGTAACATGTCAATATATACTAGAAATATGTTATTTATGTTCAAATTGTGCTAATATCGTTATTTTATGCTAACAACATGCTGTCAACATAATTTATGCTAGAAACATGCTAATAACACATTAACAGGCTATTTGCTAGCTGTGAGTTGAAAACATGCTAATTCATGCTAAAATTATAGTCGCATCATGCTATTTCATACTAGAACAGGTCAACAACATGATAAGTCAACGTCATGCAAGAAACATGTTAACACACTAATTAATGCTAGCTGCAAGCTAAAAACACGCTATTAAGCTAAATCATACTACTATCCAACCATTCATCTACACTTTTCCAAGCTAAACACACTACTTCAAAAGGGCTTATTCAAACTATCATAAAGTTTATCCTCAAACTTTAATATCTACTTATAATCATATGCTGAGAGTTATGACCAGCACTCCTCAGGTCAAAGGTCAAACCATGAACTTCCTGTGGTTCAGTCACTTCCTCAAACAGAGATTCTGTAGTTCCTTTTATCTAGAGCTGTAGAGCTTTCAGTAGAGTTTTATCAGCTGTGCTGTATTATATCAGTATGAAACACCCATATACAGAGCCACTCAGTGGTCAGCACTGTCGCCTCACAGAACGAAGGTGGCTGGTTCGAGTCCCGGCTGGGTCAGTTGGTGTTTCTGTGTGGAGTTTGCATGTTCTCCCCATGTTGGTGTGGGTTTCCTCTGGGTGCTCCGGTTTCCCCCACAGTCCAAACACATGCGCTATAGGGGAAACTGGCCTTAGTGTATGTGTGTGTGAATGAGCGTGTATGGGTGTTTCCCACTACTAGGTTACAGCTGGAAGGGCATCTGCTGTGTAAAATGTATGCTGGAATAGTTGGCGGTCCATTCCGCTGTGGCGACCCCTGATTAATAAAGGGACTAAGCTGAAGGAAAATGAATGAATGAATGAAAACACCCAAACACTATTAAGTGTGTCGCTGAGTATATTTGATTAGTTTATAATAATGTGTTTAATTCGGTTATTGATTAAGTTTACTGGACATCAGTACTTTTATTACTTACCTTAATTCAGATTAAGATTATAAATAAAGTTTAATATAGGCTGCTTTTAAAATGATCGATTAGCGTCATGACGTCATCACGCTATCCAACGGCTCCTCCGGAGTTTCAGGTAATTTCAGGTGTTTCATGTTTAATTGTTCTGCAGTTCAGCGGTTTCACTGTCATTCAGAAGCATTTCATTAACTTCCCTGCGACAGAGAGACTTTTAATGCAATTTAATGATGAAGAATCATCCGCGTTTGCTCTGTTGTGTTGGTGATGAGGGTTAGGGAGATGTCCTGTACAGACATGTAAACACCTTAATCAAACTAGTACTGTCTCACACGATCAATTCATGTCATTATATTTCAATTACAGCCCATAATCTAACAGTCTGCATGCTCTACAGGAGTTTAATAAGTCATACATTCACTCTTACTGCAGATTTATTCTGTATACTGAAGGTTTGATCTTCACATATGCCTAATTATATACTATTATAAATAATGTTTATATAAATGAGTATACGACATTTGAAGTGGATCAAAACAGTGATCTGATGAAATCCACTTCTCAGATATATCGGTGCATTTAAACAAATGAATGAAATATTGATTATAATAAGAGTTTGGTCACCCAATAGAAATAAAATACTTGTAAATTCAAATGAGTTATTGCACATAAAATGTTTCTTTTGATTTTATCTGTTAATTAAAGCTTTATTTAATATTTCCCTCAACATATTAATGTATGTGTAGTGATATTAGAGTGTGAGCTTCAGTGTTTTTGTTAGATTAGTTCCAGTTTTGTCTTTGGTAGTAACTATGTAATGATAAACACCAATATATTCCTGTAGAGCATCCTGTAGGAGAGAGATCTGTTATTATTCAGATATTATATTATTAATAAACTCAGTCAGGTTATTATTGTTATTCAGTCGATTATTATCAGACATTAAATTCGTTCTCACATTCTCTACTCTATTATTTATTAATAAATATTAATAATAAAAGTGGTAAACAACACCAAATGTGGGTGTTTATAAATGCGCAGCGCGTCACGTGACTGCAGGGGGCGGAGCTAAACCGCTCACATCACATGACTGGAACATTCCGCCTCATGACACAGAGAATCTGCTGAAGAAACGCCACCACCATCATCATCATAATTAAGTGTGTTTATTGCAGACAGACTCGGCTCTGAGCAGCTCACAGTGAAGGCTTCAGTACGCGGGACTTTCTGACGGACACAGAGAGAGAATGGCGCGAGCTGCAGGTGTTTGCTGGACTCTGCTGATGGGTGAGGGAGTTCACTTTACTCTGATCAACATTACAGTAACACTGACCAACCAGTCTGAGCTTCACGACAACACACCGCGCCTCATCTGCTGCTTTATCGACTAATAGTTCAGTGTGTGTGTGTGTGTGTGTGTGTGTGTGTGTGTGTGTGTGTGTGTGTGTGTGTGTGTGTCGCCGTCAGGTGTGTCTTTACTCGTTCATCAACTCTCTCTTCCTGAATTTCCTCTCATTTATTCTGTTCTGGCGCTTATGAAGGTTCTGATGACGTCACGTGACTCATGAGCGTCAGATCTGCGTCACGTGATCAGAACAATTCCCGATTCATGGTAAAGTGTAGAAGGGATACAGCTGCGGATGCTCACATTAATGCAGCATCATTAAATAATGAACACTGCACCACAATAATGACTGTGTTTACATTACTGTGATGTTGGGTTTAGGGTCGGGGTAAACTTGGGTAGTTTAATAAATCATATGAACAATACTTTGTATAATATTTATTGTTTTACATTACTATTAGGGTCATGATAGGGGTAGATGTTAATACAATACAATGAATGTGTAATTTAATAAATAATCTGGATAATTCTTGATATAATTACTGTTTTTATATTACCCTGAGGGTTGGTTTTGGGGTTGGGATGTTAAAAAAATACAATTAATGGGTCATTTAATAAATCAGATGAATAAATCTCATTAACTTCCAACCAGAGCTGTATCTCTTCTAGAAACAACCTGAGTTCATTCTGCAGGTCACATTTACACTGGTGTAGAAAGCTGCGTTCTGATTGGCCGGCTTCATCTGCTTGTGACTTGTGTTATTCTGCTCACCTGGTGAACTCAGCAGGTGTCTCTGGACTTATATACTATACTTGTAATGGGGAACAAAGGAAATCACGAGAGAATCAGTATCTGGTTAACCCACTACTGATTCTGCTGTGGTCTGATGTGCATACTATACTACTACTCATCTAGTATACTCATAATCGGCTACTACTCACTGATCAATATTCTGATCAAAGAGCTAATGATTGTAATATTCAGTGTCAGGTTTATTAGAGTAATAAATGTGTGTGTGCGTGTGTGTGTGTGTGTGTGTGCTTCGCTCTCTGCTTCATCAGTCTCTGATGTAACACAGGAGGTTATAAATGACAGCTGTTATTATACTCTTTATTTTATCACACACATGCTCTGTAAACCGTGTTAAAGTTCAGAGCTGCAGCTGATCACAGAGAGTTGAACAGATCTTTTAATTACAGTGTCTCTACAAGTGCTGTTCTGTGGACATGTTTATATGCGTTACTATGGTGACATCCTGTTTAATCCCTCGTGGAGAACTACATTTCCCATACTTCTCCAAATGATTAAAAGTAGCTGATTATTATAATAGGGGCGTCATGGTGGCGCTTGCACTGTCGCCTCACAGCAAGAAGGTCTCTGGTTCACGCCTCAGCTGTTTCTGTGTGGAGTTTGCATGTTCTCCCTGTGTTGGCGTGGGTTTCCTCCGGGTGCTCCGGTTTCCCCCACAGTCCAAACACATGCGCTATAGGGGAACTGATCAACTAAACTGGCCGTAGTGTATGAGTGTGTGTGTGTGTGAATGAGTGTGTATGGGTGTTTCCCAGTACTGGGTTGCGACCGGAAGAGCATCTGCTGCGTAAAATGTATGCTGGAATAGTTGGTGGTTCATTCCGCTGTGGTGACCCCTGATTAGTAAAGGGACTAAGCTGAAGGAAAATGAATGATTATTATAACTTTTTATGTTTTATTAACAAGAACCAGCATCTGCAGCTTCATTTTACATCTAAAGCACGTCACATGCCTTAACTACACTGTAAAAAACACAAAAAAACTGTAAAATAGCGGTAATTTTCTGGCAGCAGGGGGTGCAGAGAATAATCATAACATTAAAGAGATTAAAAGAAGTAGAAAATCTGTAAAAAACAGTGATTTCTTATTCCATAATTTATTAATTTACAAAGTTATTAGTCATTTTACAGATTTTAACTGTAATTGTGCAGGTTATTTCTGCCATCTTACTAATTAATACTGCAATTACACAGAT
>NC_079435.1:63201000-63211000 GCF_903798145.1 Danio aesculapii | reverse complement strand
TTTTATTCTGTATTAAAAATTGCCAAAATACTGATATAGAAGATAAATATAATGACATTTTGGTAAATCTTTAATTCTGAGCTGAATAAGTAGATGAGTCCAGTATTAATAGTGTTAATATTTTCTGAAATGAGCTGCTTTGATTAATTAAGTGTAGTAAATACATGAAGATTCAGTAATGGAGGATATAACAGTATTTCTGCAGCTCTGAGATATGATCCGCTTTAGGTCGTGAGTCTGTGATTCCCAGTGTGTCACAATATTCGGGAGCGGTTCTTCTTTTGTCATGTGGAGCAGACAGAGGGGTGGGGTTATGTTTGCTCATTATGAATTATTCATGAGAGCGCCTCTGATTGGCTGCTGGAGATATGAGATGCAGGAGTGCTGAACTTCAATGACTCTGAGTCACCAACCGTTCTGATGAGTCAGCTCAGTGTGATGGCGCTCTCTGCTGGACACTGAGGGAACAGCTCATGCACTGACACTGACCGTGGTGTGTGTGTGTGTGTGTGTGTGTGTGTGTGTGTGTGTTTCAGGCTGTGTGTTTGCAGCTCATGCTGTGACGTTCGAGGTGACTGAGGGAAACTCCACCTGCATTAAAGGAGAGCTCAACGCCAGCTTCAGCATCTCCTACAACACTACCAACGGAACGGTACACTTACACACACACACACACGCACACACACACACACACACACACATACACACATACAGCAATATTGTATGCTGACTTTAATGATGTGTGTGTGTGTGTGTGTGTGTGTTTGTGGTAGAGGGTGTCTGTGTTCGCGCTGCCGGCGTCTGCATCGGTGTCGGACCGGAGCTCGTGCGGATCCGCTGCTGTTCCTCCAGAGCTGGCGCTGGTGTTTGGAGACACACACGCACACACACTCTCTCTGCTGTTCTCCAGAGACCAGCGGCTCTACAGGGTCTCCAACATCAGCCTGCAGTACAACCTGAGTGATGGAGACACCTTCCCACAATCCTCCAGCACAGGTCACACACACACACACACACACACACACACACACACACACACACACACACACACACCTTCCCACAGTCCTCCAGCACAGGTCGCACACACACACACGCACACACACACACACACACACACACACACACACACACACACACCTTCCCACAGTCCTCCAGCACAGGTCATACACACTCACACACACACACACACACACACACACACACACACATACACACACACACAGTCCTCCAGCACAGGTCATACACACACACACACACACACACACACACACACACACACACACACACACAGTCCTCCAGCACAGTTCATGAGCTCACACTCTGATATCCACTCATATATATATATATGTGTGTGTGTGTGTGTGTGTCCCGCAGGTGTGCAGTCAGTGATAGCGAGTGTGTGGGAGCTGATGTCGGCCAGGTTGAACAGCACGTACAGGTGTGTGAGCTCCAGCTCCATCAGTCTGAGCGCAGCAGTCAATCTCACACTCGCTGACGTGCGCATGGAGGCCTACATGAGCAGTGCGAACATCAGCGCAGACGGTAACACACACACACACACACACACACACACACACACACACACACTGAACTGAATCAAGACTGAACTGCTTTAAATCAGTGTGTGCTGTATTAAACTGTAGTGTGTGTGTGTGTGTGTGTGTGTGTGTGTGTGTGTGTGTGTGTGTGTGTGTGTGTGTGTGTGTGTTGTAGAGAGTGTGTGCAGTGCAGATCAGCCGTCTACAACTGTAGCTCCGCCCCCCAGCACCACCACTGCCCCGCCCCCGGTCCCCCCGGTGCCGGAGCGAGGAAACTACAGCGTTACCGACGGCAACGGCACTGTGTGTGTGCTGGCGCTCATGGGTCTGCAGCTCAACATCACACACTTCTCCACAACTCGAAACCAGGTGATGCTCACACACACACACACACACACACACACACACACACACACACTCTATTCACTCTCTCTATATCATCCAATCACTCTTAGTCTCTCTCTCACACACACACACACACACACACACACACACACACACACACACACACATACAGACCAAGTGTGCCGCAAGCCTGCTTTTGAGTGAAGGTGTCGGCCGTTAGATCGCCCCCTGGGGGCTGGCTGCAGTACAAGTCATAAAGCCCGCCTCCTCTATGTTAATGAAGGAGACCTGAGCCCAAATAAAATAATTCATGACACTTGCAGTAAAGTATCCTACAAGATGGTTCTGGTCGATTAAGGCTCTGGTCATCAGCTGATAGAGCTGCAGATCTTCATTTCTGTAGGCAGTGTGTTTTTAGCTGTAGTTTAATAGTGGGCGTGTCATCGTGATTGACAGCTGTGATTGACAGCTTCTCAAAGCAGACCGTCTGAGCTTCAGGAGGACACTGAAGTGTGATTATTGCATTTCTGTGTTATTTTACCGTGATATAATGAGTTCAGCAGTAAACTATAGTGTCTGACATACAGGATCTGGTGGAACACTGCTTATTCAGTAAGGTCAGGGCTTTATTCAGCTTTATTACTTTGCTGATACACGTCTAACCACCCAGATAGCAATATACACTCGGGCCAGTTCCAGCTAGATTCTCGCCTGCCGGAGACTTACCCCTCGACCCGACTCTGTCTGCTGTACCTACTCAGACTGGATGCCTATGGACTTATCGTCTGATTCCAGCCCGAGTCAAACAAAGGACAAAATAAATGATCATAAACCTGAGTTGATTGCACAAGTATGAATAAATAATAATAAAATTGAATACATGTTGTAAGTTAAATGTAAGTGCTTATATTTACATCAGCGAGCTTTTATAGTGCAGATACTGACGGTCCAGTGAGAAGTTAGGGGGGTGTGGTTTATTTGATGTACAAGTCAGTCTCTCTCTCACACACACACACACACACACACACACACACACACACACACACACACACACACACACACACACAAACTCTCTGCTGGTGTGAGGTGTGTTGATGTCTCTGCTCCTCCACAGAGCGTCTCTGAGCTCATGAACCTGCAGCCCAATCAGACCACAGCCTCGGGGTCATGTGGGGTCACAGACTCCAGCCTCAGCCTATCAGACGAGAGGACCAACCTGACCTTCAGCTTCACCCTGGTCAGACTGAGTAACTGACTGTGTGTGTGTGTGTGTGTGTGTGTGTGTAACGCTTTTACAGTGTAGATTGTGTCAGCAGCTTCACATAAAAGGTCACAGTAAATAGGAACAGTGTAGTTCAGTTTGTAGTGTTTAAGTTCAGTTCAGTTGAGCTCAGTTCAGTGTGGTTTAATAATCACTACTGAGAGTCCAAATACTGAAGAGCAAATCCAACGATTCCTGGTGGAAATGGAGGATAAAGAGAATAATTAGCGTAGCTGATGTTCATAGTGTATATAAATCTACCGCCTACATCTGATGCTGATATTCTGGGAATAATCAATAGTCCAGAATTAATTGAGCGTAGTGGACGTGAGGGGCTATAATACACCAGGAGCTCCCTCAAATACTGGGCAGCTCAGCCGTTCAGGGCTTTGTAGGTCATCAATAAAATGTTCAGATGTATAGGATATTTATTAGGGAGCCAATGATGACAGAGCTGGAGTAATATGATCATCTCTCTGTGTTCTAGAAGCTCTCTAGCAGCTGCATCTGAACCAGCTGAGGTTTGTTCATCAGGCCAGCAGGGAAACCGCCTAGTAACGCATTACAGTAATCTAATCTAGAGGTCATGACAGCATGAATAAGCTTTTCCACATCAGACACTGATAGCAGATGTTGAAGATTGGCAGCATTAAGATGAACAAACAGTTTTACAGCTGCTGAAATCTGGCCTTCAGACGACAGGCTGCTGTCAAACACCCCCCCCCCCCCCAAACTACTGACTGAAGATGAGGACTGAACTGAGAGTCCGTCAAGGGTTAGACGGTGCTCTGGGTTTATGTGTGTGAGGTTTTTGGGTCCAATAAGCAAGAGCTTTAATCTGAATTTAGTACTAAGTTATTAGACATCCAGTGTTTAATATCAGCTCTACAATCTGTTCATCTGGTAAATTCATACCTGTGATCAAAATGTGCACGAGAGTTGTGTTTTGTGTTCAAGAGTGTGTCTGAGTGTGTTTACTCTGTATGTTTGCGTGTGTTTGTATGTGTGAGTGTGTGTTCGTCTGTTGGTATGATTGTGAATGTAAAAGTTTGCAAAGGAGTGATTGTGTGTGTACTCAAGTGAGTGTGAGTTGTATTTTGTGCATGAGAGTGTGTGTGTCTGTGTGAGATAGTGTGTGTTTACTCTGTCTGTGTGTGTGTTTCTGCAGAACTCCACAACACAGAAGTATTATCTGAGCGCTGTGAGTGTGTCTGCGCTCTGGCCTGACATGAGCGGTGAGTGTTCACTACTCCACACTGCACACTTACTAGTGCAGATTACCAGTGCACTACAGGCTCAGCTGATGTGTGTGTGACTGACCATTGTTATTAACCTGAGATTCAAATATGAGAGAAAGAGTTTCTCCTTAAGACGCTCTCAATAATCAGCCAGTGCTGAAGCAGAAGAAGCTCATGTCAGAAGAACACACTGCAGTATTCTGCTCCACCACTGGCTGATGATTGAGCTCGTCTTCAGGAGAAACTCACTTCATTTTGACAACTCGTATTGTCTTGATTTCTGAAATAGTTTTACTTGTCTAGAAAATGCTATTGATTTATATACACTCAGCGGCCGCTTTATTAGGTACACCTCACTAGTACCGTGTCGGACCCCCTTTTGCCTTCAGAACTGCCTTAATCCTTCATGTCAGAGACTCAACAAGCTACTGGAAATATTCCTCAGAGATTTTGCTCCATATTGACATGATAGCATCACACAGTTCCATATCCACAATGCCAATCTCCCGTTCCACCACATCCCAAAGGTGCTCTATTGGATTGAGCTCTGGTGACTGTGGAGGCCATTTGAGTACAGTGAACTCATTGTCATGTTCAAGAAACCAGTCTGAGATGATTGGGGCTTTATGACATGGTGCGTTATCCTGCTGGAAGTAGCCATCAGAAGATGGAGACACTGTGCTCATAAAGGGATGGACATGGTCAGAACAATACTCAGGTAGGCTGTGGTGTTGACACCATGCTCAATTGGTACTGATGGACCCAAAGAAAATCTCCCCCACACCATTACACCACCACCAGCAGCCTGAACCGCTGATACAAGGCAGGATGGATCCATGCTTTCATGTTGTTCTGAGCCGAGCATCTGAATGTGGCAGCAGAAATGGAGACTCATCAGACCAGGCAACGTTTCTCCAATCTTCTATTGTCCAGTTTTGGTGAGCCTGTGTGAATTGTAGCCTCAGTTTCCTGTTCTTAGCTGACAGGAGCGGCACCCGGTGTGGTCTTCTGCTGCTGTAGCCCATCCGCCTCAAGGTTGGACGTGTTGTGTGTTCAGAGATGCTCTTCTGCAGACCTCGGTTGTAACGAGTGCTTATTTGAGTTACTGTTGCCTTTCTATCAGCTGGAACCAGTCTGGCCATTCTCCTCTGACCTCTGGCATCAACAAGGCATTTGCGCCCACAGAACTGCCGCTCACTGGATATTTCCTCTTTGTCGGACCGTTCTCTGTAAACCCTAGAGATGGTTGTGCGTGAAAATCCCAGTAGATCAGCAGTTTCTGAAATACTCAGAGCAGCCCGTCTGGCAGCAACAACCATGCCACGTTCAAAGTCACTTAAATCCCCTTTCTTCCCCATTCTGATGCTCGCTTTGACCTGCAGCAGATCCTCTTGACCATGTCTACATGCCTACATGCAGTGAGCTGCTGCCATGTGATTGGCTGATTAGACATTTGCGTTAACGAGCAGCTGGACAGGTGTACCTAATAAAGTGGCCGGTGAGTGTATTAATACATCTATACATGTATGTAACATGTGTGTATCCCCTCTGCAGGTGTGTTTGTGACAGTGAACCGCTCTCTGTCTGCGCTGCAGTGCAGTGTGGGTCGCTCATACGTGTGCAGCGCTCAGCAGACGCTCTCAGTGACGCCGCTCTTCTCCATCAACACCTTCAGACTGCAGCTGCAGCCCTTCAACATCACCGCCAACCGCTTCTCTACAGGTGCACACACACACACACACACACACACACACACACACACACACACACACACACACACACACACACACACACACACACACACACACACACACTGACCACGTCTGTTTATCTGAGTGGTGTCTTTCTTTTTTTTTGAGGTGTGTCTTTCTGTGTGTGTGTGTGTGTGTGTGTGCGTGTGTGTGTGTGTGTGTGTGTGTGTGTGTGTGTTTCTGCGTGTGTGTGTGTGTGTGTGTGCATGTATGTCTAAGTCTGTGTGTTTGTGCTCGCATGTGTGTGTGTGTTTGTATGTGTGTCTCTCTGTGGATGTGTGTTTTGTGTTCATGTGTGTGTGGATGTGTGTGTGTGTGCGTGTGTGTGTGTGTGTGTTTCTCTCTCTTTAACCTTCACTATCAATACACTACTGTACTGGTTGTTCAGCCCTGGAGTGTGTGTGTGTGTGTGTGTGTGTGTGTGTGTGTGTGTTGTGAAACAGAATGGGCAGGAATCATTATTAGTCATTCTAAATGAATAATCCTGTGTGTCTGTCTTTGTCTCTCTCTCTCTGTGTGTGTGTGTGTGTGTGTGTAGCGGAGGAGTGTCGTGTGGATCAGGAGAACATGCTGATCCCCATCATCGTGGGTGCGGCGCTGGCGGGGCTGGTGCTGATCGTCCTGGTGGCGTATCTGATCGGCAGGAAGAGAACACACGCCGGATACCAGACCATCTGAACACCTGCAGCTGCATCTGTCTGATTGGCTGATGCAGACCCACTGCAGCTACACGCTGGACAGAGAGAGAGAGAGAGAGAGAGTGTGTGTGTGTGTGTGTGTGTGTGTGGATTCATTCTGTGATGTGTGTGTGATCAGGTCATAGATAAGGATATGTGTAAGAGAGCGTGTTTACTCGAGAGAGTGTGTGTGTGTGTTATTGTGGCACTTCTCATGTGGTTTTATTAATGTGTGTGTGTGTGTGTGTGTGTGTGTGTGTGTAATAATGACAGTTAGAGGTCAAAGGTCATGAGCTCAACACAAACTAATGGACGTGAACAGGACTAATGAGTTGAGTCTGGCGGACCCTCGTCTGTAGATCAGCATCAGTCTGACAGACCCTCACACACTCCTCACTGCAGGCTTCAGTTAGTCTTTGTAGTCATTTTAACTCGGCTTCTGTCATTTTATCACATCACCAGATTTACATAAGTGTGTGTGTGTGCGTGCGTGTGTGTGTGTGTGTGTGTGTGTGTGTGTGTGCGTGTGTGTGCGTGCGTGTGTGTGCGTGTGTGTGCGTGTGTGTGTGTGTGTGTGTGTGTGTGTTTAATTCTCTGCTAAGGGTTTTTAAGTTAGGGGACTGATCTATCATTAGCCCAGCGTGAACACATTACACCCGTGGAAAGGTATCATAATGAGTGTGTGTGTGTGTGTGTGTGTGTGTGTTGCTCTGGCATTATATGACACACCTGATCTGAATAATTGATTAATGTTCCAGTTGTTTTTGTATCATGAAACCTGAATAGAGCTGCTGCTGAATTACCCATGAGTCCACACACACACACACACACACACACACACACACACACACACACACACACACACTGCTGTTGAGTGAAAAGGGAAACGGTGACGTGGTGTTCGTGATGCTGGAGTGAATGTTTGATTCTGATCAGTCTGCATCTGTAAACTGTGTGCTTTTCTGCCACGTTTGTAAGAAGCTCTTCACTGTTTTAGCACCTTTACAGTGTTCTTCATCATCATCATCATCATCATCATCATCAGGACAGGATGAAGGCTTATTAGCAGCATTAATTCAGCTTAATTCAACATTATTAGTACAGCACTTGTCCATCTCATATGTGTAATGAATGCTGGAAGACTGATGATGATGATGATGATGATGAAGCTCACTGCTCTGGGCTCATGGGTTTGCAGTTGGTTTGGTCACATGACATGTCTGAGTGTGTTTATCTCTGCTCTATTTTTGTTGTGATTGTTTATTTTTCTGCATCAGGGTTTGAGGTTAATAAATGAATAATGACTTCCACATGTCAGTGTTTGAGTATTGATTGCTGGAGCTTTTCATCAGTCGACTCTGCTGTTCCCAGTTTACCACTCCAGTCTACTCTTCACATTATGAGTCAATTTCTTCACAATTCTGAGTGGATTCTTTACGATTGTGAGTCCAGTCTTAGTGATTCCATAAGAACGTCTCATGATTTCAAGTCCACTTTTCGCGATTCAGAATCTATTCTAAGTCTACTCTTCACAATTCAGAATCTATTCCTCATGATTCTGAGTCCACACTTCTTAATTCTGAATCGATTCTTCATGATTCTAAGTCTACTCTTCACAATTCCAAATAGATTCTTCATGATTCCGAGTATACTCTTTGCAATTCTGAATCATTTCCTCATGATTCTGATTCCACACGTCGCAATTTTAAGTTGATTCTTCATGATTCAAAATCCACTCTTCACAATTCCGAGTCAATTCTTCATGATTCTGAATCGATTCTTTGTGATTTCAAGTCCACTCTTCGCAATTCTGAATCAATTTCGATTTCATCCTTTGTGATTCGGAGTCCACTCTTCGCAATTCTGAATCAATTTCGATTTCATCCTTTGTGATTCGATGTCCACTCTTCACAACTCTGAATCGATTCTTCGTAATTTTGAGTCTCCTCTTCGTGATTCTGAATCAATTCCTCATGATTCTTAGTCCACACTTTGCAATTCTGAGTTGATTCTTCATGATTCGAAATCCACTCTTCAAAATTCCGAGTCGATTCTTCACGATTTCGAATTAATTCTGAATCAATTCTTTGTTATTCCAAGTCCACTCTTCACGATTCTGAATCAATTTCGAATCCATTCTTTGTGATTCGTAGTCCACTCTTTACAATTCCAAAACGATTCTTCGTAATTCAGAGTCCCCTATTCGTGATTCTGAATCAGTTTCTCATGATTCTTAGTCCACACTTCACAATTCTAAATTGATTCATCGTGATATTGAGTTCCCTCTTCGTGATTCCATATCGACGACTCATGATTTCAAATCCACTTTTCGCAATTCAGAATCAATTCCTCATGATTTTGAGTCCACACTTCGCAATTCCGAAAAGATTCTTCATGATTTTCAATTAAGACTCCATTCTTCATGATTCTAAGTCTACTCTTTGTGGTTCTGAATAAATTCCTCATGATTCTTAGTCCACACTTCACGAATCTGAATCAATTCTTCATGATTCGAAGTCCACTCTTCACGATTCCAAATCAATCCCTTACGATTCAGAGTCCACACTGCATGATTCAGAACTGATTCGAAGTCCACTCTTTGCAATTCTGAATTGATTATTTGCGATGCTGAGACCAATCTTCATGATTCCGAATCAATCTTTGAGATGGTGTCCACTCTTTAAGATTTCAAATTAATTCTTCTTGATTCTGTGTCCTGTATTCTATGTCCACACTAGATGATTTAGAGTCTACTTCCAAGGTGATTCTTTGCAATTCTGAGTTGGCTGTTCCCATTATTTCTCAGTAATCCGCCTGTTCTTATGATTCAGGTCTACAGCACACACGTGTAGTCTACTCTTTATATGAGTTTATACCATTTAAACCCAGTTTCTTTCTGAGAAGTCTGGACTTTTAATAATTTCAGGTTATTTTCAGTTAACAAAAGTGATTTTAATAAATCAAGATTAGCACAACAGACACTGAAACTGTTACCCAAGATCTTTATTATTATAAAGGTGTTTAAATGAGTTCTGTAGACAAATATCAGTTGTGCTTATACAGCTTTTACAAAGATGTTAAATGGAAATGAGTTTAAAGAAGCGGCAGGATCTGTGTGTGTTTCTCCCACAGAATCTGACCATCTGACCTATATTAAAATAAACAGTGTTGAAGACATCAGTGTTCTTAC
>NC_079435.1:63191000-63196000 GCF_903798145.1 Danio aesculapii | reverse complement strand
CATATAAAGGTGGCCTATAATGCAAATATCATGTTAATAAGGTGTTTAACCCCGGGTGTGTGTCAGCAGTGTGTGAATATCTCCAGCCTCTCATGATGAACAGGAATTAATTGTGTTTGATATAATCAGACTTGAAGAAGGAAACTCTTTGATTGACATTCTCCCTTTGTCCCCGCCCACACGTCTCCATCTCATTAGCATAAACAGCAGCCCTGAGTGAGAAGCAGCCGTCTGTCCATTAGCCATTAGAGTGTTTGAGCTGCTGAAGATAATGTCAGTATAGACTAAGAGGATTATAGATGTGGAGTTTTAGATGAAGCAGAGACAGGAGCGACATAGACTGACAGAAGACTGAAGCACACACACACACACTGAAGCACACATGCACACCTGAGCAGCACTCACAACACACACACTGCTGCTTTACATCTGTCACTATGCTGATATACAGCTGTCTTTAGCTCCGCCCTCTCATCAATCAAAATATTATGTCTATATGTAGGGTTGCAGTGGACTGATGCTGACTCATAGTGCAGATGTGAATGAGTGTTGGGCTCGTGGTGTGTGTGTGTGTGTGTGTGGATCTCACCCGTGCGGATGCTCTCCTCCAGTTTGGGCTCATGGTGTGTGTCCAGCAGGGACTGATAGTATCCCGGGTTTCTGTCCATCTGCTCCTGCGCTCCACTGCACACCATCCACACCAGCGGCCGGTGCTCATTCGGGACACCCTTCCTCACGTACCGCTTCACTGCAGACACACACACACACACACACACACACACACACACACACACACACACACACATATATATATATATATATACGCACACACAAATACACATGTGCAAACGCATACACAAACATGTGCACATGCATACACAAACACACACATGCATAAACACAAATGCACACACATGTACATATTCACACACACACAAAAATGCAAACATACATATACATGGTCACATTCATACACACATGCATATACACATGAACACACACGCATACACACACACACACACACACACACACACACACACACACACACACACACACACACACACACACACACACGCATACATAGATACATAAATGCACACACACACACACACACACACACAGTGGGTCAGATCTGAATGATGATGATGCTGTCATTTTATTAGACTGATCTACACACACACACACACACACACACACACACACACACGCACCCTTCAGGTTTCGGTCAACGCGGCGGCGCCCCTGCAGCAGTTTGGCCCATCTGATGGAGCGGCGGGTCAGGACCGCCAGATACTCCGACATCAGCTGCTCGTGCGCCTCGTAGTCGAAATCATCGGAGCGCTGGAAGCCGTACGGGTCCACACTGCAACACACACACACACACACACACACACACACACACACGTGATCCACCACATACTCAACATCAGGTGTGTGTCCAGCTGAGGTCAGGTGACACACTCACAGCAGCTCGTCCAGCACAGGTTAACCAGAACAACACAAGAGCTGTGTGTGTGTGTGTGTGTGTGTGTGTGTGTGGGTGTGTGTGTGTGTGTGTGTGTGTGTGTGTAATTCTAGGTAAACCTGCTTTTCAAGATGGAAAAGTGTTTCAAAATTAGGAAAATGTGCTTAATTAGCTGTATAAAACTGTAGTGTACTCAGTCTAGTGTACTCAGTCTAGTGTACTCAGTCTAGTGTACTCAGTCTAGTGTACTCAGTCTAGTGTACTCAGTCTAGTGTGTACCTGTTTGCTCTCTCCCTGGTGGTGCTGTAGCCTACTGTATTCTGTGTAGTGTGTGCCTGTGTGCTCTTTTGTCTGGCAGTGCTGTAGTGTAGTGTACTCTGTGTAGTGTACTCAGTGTTGTGTAGGCTAGTAGTGTGTACCTGTGTAGTGTTTACCTGTTTGCTCTCTACCTGGCGGTGTTGTAGCCTAGTGTACTCAGTGTGGTGTACTCAGTGTAGTGTGTACCTGTGTGCTCTCTCTCCCTGGTCATCCTGTAGTGTAGTGTACTCAGTGTAGTGTGTACCTGTGTAGTGTTTACCTGTTTGCTCTCTACCTGGCGGTGTTGTAGCCTAGTGTACTCAGTGTGGTGTACTCAGTGTAGTGTGTACCTGTGTGCTCTCTCTCCCTGGTCATCCTGTAGTGTAGTGTACTCAGTGTAGTGTGTACCTGTGTAGTGTTTACCTGTTTGCTCTCTACCTGGCGGTGTTGTAGCCTAGTGTACTCAGTGTGGTGTACTCAGTGTAGTGTGTACCTGTTTGCTCTCTCTCTGGTGGTGCTGTAGTCTAGTGTACTCTGTGTAGTGTGTACTCGTGAGCTCTTTTCTCTGGCAGTGTTGTAGTGTAGTGTACTCTGTGTAGTGTAATCTGTGTAGTTTAGGCTACTCTGTGTAGTGAGTACCTGTTTGCTCTCTCTCTGGTAGGGCTGTAAGTGACGTGTAGTGTACTCTGTGTAGTGTGCACTTGTGTGCTCTCTCTCTCTGGTGGTCCTGTAGTATAGTGTACTCAGTGTAGTGTACTCAGTGTAGTGTGAAACTGTTTGCTCTCTCTCTCTTTGGCGGTGGTGTGGTGTGGTGTAGTGTAGTGTACTCTATGTAGTGTGTACTTGTGCTCTCTCTCTCTCTCTCTCTGCCAGTGGTGTGTAGTGTACTCTATGTAGTGTACTCTGTGTAGTGTGTACCTGTTTGCTCTCTCTTTGGTGGTGCTGTAGTATAGTGTACTCGGTGTAGTGTAGTGTGTACCTGTTTGCTCTCTCTCTCTGGCAGTGGTGTGTAGTGTACTCTATGTAGTGTACTCTCTGTAGTGTGTACCTGTTTGCTCTCTCTCTCTGGCAGTGGTGTGTAGTGTACTCTATGTAGTGTACTCTCTGTAGTGTGTACCTGTTTGCTTTCTTTGGTGGTCCTGTAGTATAGTTTACTCGGTGTAGTGTAGTGTATACCTGTGTGCTCTCTCTCTGGCAGTGGTGTGTAGTGTACTCTATGTAGTGTGTACCTGTGTCCTCTCTCTCTCTCTGGTGGTCCTGTAGTATAGTGTACTCAGTGTAGTTTAGTGTTTCTCTCTCTCTCTCTCTCTCTCTCTCTCTCTGGCAGTGGTGTGTAGTGTACTCTCTGTAGTGTACTCTCTGTAGTGTGTACCTGTTTGCTCTCTCTCTGGCGGTGCTCGGCTGGTTGATGCGGTGTTGCGGCTGGCCGGTTCTCCCGGTGCGGTCGCGCTCCTCCATGTTCAGTCCTCCGGGCTCCGGGTCTCCTCCATTCACCGCTCATGGACGCCGCTGAGCAGACAAACTTTTCCCGCACACACCGCCACAGTAATGGCTCCGCTTTTCCCGCGGGACAGACAGCCGAACAACCTGCCGCTCCGGTAAAGGCACCGGTAACATCCAGCGCGCGCTCGACAACTCGCGAACTTCAGCGCGCGCGCATCATCCGCAACCGACAACAACACGCGCGATTAATTTCTCCAGAGAGCTCAAGGGCACACGTCAATCAAGCCGAGGGGCGGGACTCTGCGCTGGAAGACCCGCCTCTCACACGCAGTCTCTCGCGTCAGTCAAAAAAGGGGGCGGGTCTCTTCATCACGCTATGTGTTTAGGAGAATTGAAGACTCCAGTCTGAGCCTGTCTTTAATGAGACACACACTCAGTCTGGAGGTACTCTTGTAAGAACAGGTTTGATCAAATGAATCAGAAGAGGTTATGTAAATACTGAACATTCAGGAAAAGTTTTGGAAATTTGAGTCTGTAACAAATGTTGATTAAATAAATACAGTAAAAATAGACATATATAATATTTTTATATATAAAATATACAAATATGATATAAATAAAATTATATAAAATATAGGTAAAATTAAAAAATAAATATAATTTTATAAAATAAATAATTTTATATTGTTGTTTTTATTTTTTAATTTTATCTATATTTTATATAATTTTATTTATATCATATTTGTATATTTTATATATAAAAATATTATATATGTCTATTTTTACTGTATTTATTTAATCAACATTTGTTACAGACTCAAATTTCCAAAACTTTTCCTGAATGTTCAGTATTTACATAACCTCTTCGGATTCATTTGATCAAACCTGTTCTTACAAGAGTACCTCCAGACTCTGTGTGTGTGTGTGTCTATATATATATATATATATATGAGTTCTGATGAATTATACGCGTGTGTTCTACAGTGAATATAAGTGAACAGAGATCCCTCTGTGACTGTATTTTCTGATGACGCGGCTGATGTAAGAGTTGATCCTGTCCAGCTCTGTTTCTCTGTCCTAGTAAATCCTGATGATCCATGTCCGGCTGAGGCCAGTGAACGAGTGGATTAACCACAGACACACCCGTACATGACGTCTCAGTTTTCCAAGAACACACACACGCACACACTCATTGTTTCCAGAAGCAGTTTGCTGGAGGATGCTCATTCAATGGGAACTCATCTGCAGTGTGTCGGAGACTGGTGGACATCAGTATACAGTACAGCCAGTATATGAGCTGGCCTGCTGCACGTGTGTTTGCTGTGGTCAGTGTTCAGCAGCTCACACCGTCTCTACTGTATATAGATGCGTTTATGAAGAGCTGTAATGAAGCCGGCTGTGTGAGCGTGCTGAACTGCCTCCCTAAACTAGTCCTCAAACTAATCCTGATCAGATTAACTGAAGCACATGCTCTGATCTGACAGATGAGGCGAGCAGCAGATCCAGTGTGTGTAGAGTCATGAATCTCTGAAACACACACACACACACACACACACACACACACACACACACACACACACACACACACACACAGAGTGATGACACATGATGCGGGTGTGTCTGTTCATAGAGCTCCTGCTGGTCAGCTCAACACAGCTGAGTTTAACCCGCTTCACCACATCACACACACACACACACACACACACACACACACACACACAGCTGCTTTATACTGCAGTGAGCGCACTATACAGGGAAAACATCTGGAATAACAAAAACAAATCACACACTGCAG
>NC_079435.1:63186000-63188500 GCF_903798145.1 Danio aesculapii | reverse complement strand
AGTAACTTCGCAACTGCATAGCCACAACCAAGACAACCAACACCCTATCACACATCTTATTTTAGCAACTGCCTAGCAACCACCTAGTCAAAATATGACTTTATTTGCTGCGTTTAACCCTAATTAAATAAAAGCAGCCTTGCTGAGCAGTAGAGATGCTTTGACCAATAGAGCATGAGGTTATTTGCATGCATGATGAAGCTGACACTGATGATGATTGATTGTGTTATTATTGATGTTTCTGCAGATGTGTGTGTGTGTGTGTGTGTGTGTGTGTGTGTGTGTGGACCAGATAAACACATCGCTGTTATAAACCTGCACACACAATAACTCGGTCTTCTTCCACTGTTTACTCGATTAGTTAATGAGAGATGAATCTGATGATATATTAAATCTGCCCTTTATTTGTTTTCATGCAGAACAAACCCGGTTAAAGTCTTACCCAGAACTCGCACAAACCACAGCGTCTGCTTTTGTGCGTCAGTGTTTTGCATCGTGTGAAGATAACACGCAAGCTGATCTATAGCAGCACTGTTTGTGTCTGTGGGGTTTATCATCTGCTGGTGTCAATGCAAATACATCATCCTCATCATCATCATCATCATCATCATCATCATCATCATCATCATCATTATTCTCCTGAAAGCTGCTTAAAGTAAGTAACATGTGCTGGACTCAACAGAAGAAGCTGATCCACACATGCACAAATGCTGTTCAGGCATCAGAGATACTCATATCCACATACAGTCAGACAGAAGGATTCGCCCTCATGTGAACATTTTATTCTTTCCCAATTGATGTTTAACAGAGTAAAGACATTTTCACAGTATTTCCTATTATTTTATTTCTTCTGGAGAAAGTCTTTTAGTGTCTTGCAGAATAACTGGTGAATTATTATTTACACTCATCACCACACAGTTAAAATATGCACTGTCAAATGATTAATCGCATCCAAAATAATCAATTGTCCTCACTGTGTATAAATATTGTCTATATATATATAAATAACACATATATACAATACAAAACTGCCTAACCAATAAGATTATAGATCTATATCATGTACAGTAACTCTGGATGTGCTGAATTATGATTAATGTTTTTGTTATTATAGTTATTAAAACTATCATCTTTAAAAATGTGTTGAAAAACTCAAACAACACAGGGGACTAATCATTCAGTGTTTACCTGTCAGTGTGTTCAGAAGTCAAAGGTGTCTGTGAACCTGATGATTTTAGGGATGTAAGAGGGTCTCGCTGAAGGCTCGCTGTAGTTTACACTCCTGTACTTCAGTGTTTCTCCTGCTTTCTCCTCATTCATCCCCTGACCATCAGAATCTTTAGAGCTGAGGTCAGCGGCGGCGTCTGAGCAGAAACGCTCCTGATTTCTGTCCATCTCATGAGGAGGAATCGGTTCTTCATTATCCAGCTCTTCATGTTGATCTCCTGTCTGCACCAGAGGGTTTGTGGAGTTCATTAATGTCCAGACTTCAGGAGAAGGCCTGACTGATGATGGAAGCATCTTGATGTTTAGATGTTCCTCTGTTTGCTGCACTGAATTCAACATATCAGAACTGAAGGCTTCTTTCGGGTCCTGCTGTCCAAAATCTTCCTGTCCTGCATGTGAATCAGTTAATTTGGTCATGAGTACTTCATGTGAATCAGTTGGTTTGGTCGTGAGTACTTTATGTGAATCATTTGATTTGCTTGTGAGTACTTCATGTGAATCAGTTGGTTTAGTCGTGAGTACTTCATGTGAATCATTTGGTTTAGTCGTGAGTACTTCATGTGAATCATTTGGTTTGCTCATAAGTACATGTAAATCAGTTGGTGTGTTTGTAAGTACTTCATGTGAATCATTTAATTTGCCCATGAGTACTTGTGAATCCTTTGATTTGCTCGCGAGTACTTCATGTGAATCATTTGATTTGTTTGTGAGTACTTGATGTGAATCATTTGATTTGCTTGAAATTTCTCGTAAATCAATTGATTTGCTCATGAGTACTTTTTGTGAATCAATTGATTTGTTAGTGAGAACTTGCGAATCAGTTGATTTTCTTGTGAGCACTTCATGTGATTGAGTTTGTGTGCTTGTGAGCACTTGTAAATCTCTTGGTTTCATTGTGAGTACTTCATGTGAATCATTTGATTTGTTTGTGAATACTTGTGAGTCAGTTGAATTGCTTGTGAGCACTTGTGAATCATTTGGTTTGCTCATAAGAACTTGTGAATTTGTTGGTTTCATTGTGAGTACTTTATGTGAATCATTTGATTTACTTGTGAGTACTTGTGAATTGGTTGATTTGCTCGTGAGTACTTCTTGTAAGTCATTTGATTTGCGTGTGAATATGTCTGTTGAATCAGATGAATTGTTTTTATTTTGTTTGAGTATTTTATTTGAATCAGTGAGTACTTGTGAATCAGTTGATTTAATTTCAATTACTTCTGGTGAATCAGTTGACATGCTCATGAGTACTTTTTGTGAATCAGTTGATTCATTT